>NC_073693.1:6807554-6893583 GCF_029784155.1 Uranotaenia lowii | reverse complement strand
ACAAAAATGACAAAAAATGACAAAAATGACAAAAATGACAAAAATGACAAAAATGACAAAAATGACAAAAATGACAAAAATGACAAAAATGACAAAAATGACAAAAATGACAAAAATGACAAAAATGACAAAAATGACAAAAATGACAAAAATGACAAAAATGACAAAAATGACAAAAATGACAAAAATGACAAAAATGACAAAAATGACAAAAATGACAAAAATGACAAAAATGACAAAAATGACAAAAATGACAAAAATGACAAAAATGACAAAAATGACAAAAATGACAAAAATGACAAAAATGACAAAAATGACAAAAATGACAAAAATGACAAAAATGACAAAAATGACAAAAATGACAAAAATGACAAAAATGACAAAAATGACAAAAATGACAAAAATGACAAAAATGACAAAAATGACAAAAATGACAAAAATGACAAAAATGACAAAAATGACAAAAATGACAAAAATGACAAAAATGACAAAAATGACAAAAATGACAAAAATGACAAAAATGACAAAAATGACAAAAATGACAAAAATGACAAAAATGACAAAAATGACAAAAATGACAAAAATGACAAAAATGACAAAAATGACAAAAATGACAAAAATGACAAAAATGACAAAAATGACAAAAATGACAAAAATGACAAAAATGACAAAAATGACAAAAATGACAAAAATGACAAAAATGACAAAAATGACAAAAATGACAAAAATGACAAAAATGACAAAAATGACAAAAATGACAAAAATGACAAAAATGACAAAAATGACAAAAATGACAAAAATGACAAAAATGACAAAAATGACAAAAATGACAAAAATGACAAAAATGACAAAAATGACAAAAATGACAAAAATGACAAAAATGACAAAAATGACAAAAATGACAAAAATGACAAAAATGACAAAAATGACAAAAATGACAAAAATGACAAAAATGACAAAAATGACAAAAATGACAAAAATGACAAAAATGACAAAAATGACAAAAATGACAAAAATGACAAAAATGACAAAAATGACAAAAATGACAAAAATGACAAAAATGACAAAAATGACAAAAATGACAAAAATGACAAAAATGACAAAAATGACAAAAATGACAAAAATGACAAAAATGACAAAAATGACAAAAATGACAAAAATGACAAAAATGACAAAAATGACAAAAATGACAAAAATGACAAAAATGACAAAAATGACAAAAATGACAAAAATGACAAAAATGACAAAAATGACAAAAATGACAAAAATGACAAAAATGACAAAAATGACAAAAATGACAAAAATGACAAAAATGACAAAAATGACAAAAATGACAAAAATGACAAAAATGACAAAAATGACAAAAATGACAAAAATGACAAAAATGACAAAAATGACAAAAATGACAAAAATGACAAAAATGACAAAAATGACAAAAATGACAAAAATGACAAAAATGACAAAAATGACAAAAATGACAAAAATGACAAAAATGACAAAAATGACAAAAATGACAAAAATGACAAAAATGACAAAAATGACAAAAATGACAAAAATGACAAAAATGACAAAAATGACAAAAATGACAAAAATGACAAAAATGACAAAAATGACAAAAATGACAAAAATGACAAAAATGACAAAAATGACAAAAATGACAAAAATGACAAAAATGACAAAAATGACAAAAATGACAAAAATGACAAAAATGACAAAAATGACAAAAATGACAAAAATGACAAAAATGACAAAAATGACAAAAATGACAAAAATGACAAAAATGACAAAAATGACAAAAATGACAAAAATGACAAAAATGACAAAAATGACAAAAATGACAAAAATGACAAAAATGACAAAAATGACAAAAATGACAAAAATGACAAAAATGACAAAAATGACAAAAATGACAAAAATGACAAAAATGACAAAAATGACAAAAATGACAAAAATGACAAAAATGACAAAAATGACAAAAATGACAAAAATGACAAAAATGACAAAAATGACAAAAATGACAAAAATGACAAAAATGACAAAAATGACAAAAATGACAAAAATGACAAAAATGACAAAAATGACAAAAATGACAAAAATGACAAAAATGACAAAAATGACAAAAATGACAAAAATGACAAAAATGACAAAAATGACAAAAATGACAAAAATGACAAAAATGACAAAAATGACAAAAATGACAAAAATGACAAAAATGACAAAAATGACAAAAATGACAAAAATGACAAAAATGACAAAAATGACAAAAATGACAAAAATGACAAAAATGACAAAAATGACAAAAATGACAAAAATGACAAAAATGACAAAAATGACAAAAATGACAAAAATGACAAAAATGACAAAAATGACAAAAATGACAAAAATGGCAAAAATGACAAAAATGGCAAAAATGACAAAAATGACAAAAATGACAAAAATGACAAAAATGACAAAAATGACAAAAATGACAAAAATGACAAAAATGACAAAAATGACAAAAATGACAAAAATGACAAAAATGACAAAAATGACAAAAATGACAAAAATGACAAAAATGACAAAAATGACAAAAATGACAAAAATGACAAAAATGACAAAAATGACAAAAATGACAAAAATGACAAAAATGACAAAAATGACAAAAATGACAAAAATGACAAAAATGACAAAAGTGACAAAAATGACAAAAATGACAAAAATGACAAAAATGACAAAAATGACAAAAATGACAAAAATGACAAAAATGACAAAAATGACAAAAATGACAAAAATGACAAAAATGACAAAAATGACAAAAATGACAAAAATGACAAAAATGACAAAAATGACAAAAATTACAAAAATTACAAAAATTACAAAAATTACAAAAATTACAAAAATTACAAAAATTACAAAAATTACAAAAATTACAAAAATTACAAAAATTACAAAAATTACAAAAATTACAAAAATTACAAAAATTACAAAAATTACAAAAATGACAAAAATGACAAAAATGACAAAAAATAACAAAAATGACAAAAAATGACAAAAATGACAAAAATGACAAAAATGACAAAAATGACAAAAATGACAAAAATGACAAAAATGACAAAAATGACAAAAATGACAAAAATGACAAAAATGACAAAAATGACAAAAATGACAAAAATGACAAAAATGACAAAAATGACAAAAATGACAAAAATGACAAAAATGACAAAAATGACAAAAATGACAAAAATGACAAAAATGACAAAAATGACAAAAATGACAAAAATGACAAAAATGACAAAAATGACAAAAATGACAAAAATGACAAAAATGACAAAAATGACAAAAATGACAAAAATGACAAAAATGACAAAAATGACAAAAATGACAAAAATGACAAAAATGATAAAAATGACAAAAATGACAAAAATGACAAAAATGACAAAAATGACAAAAATGACAAAAATGACAAAAATGACAAAAATGACAAAAATGACAAAAATGACAAAAATGACAAAAATGACAAAAATGACAAAAATGACAAAAATGACAAAAATGACAAAAATGACAAAAATGACAAAAATGACAAAAATGACAAAAATGACAAAAATGACAAAAATGACAAAAATGACAAAAATGACAAAAATGACAAAAATGACAAAAATGACAAAAATGACAAAAATGACAAAAATGACAAAAATGACAAAAATGACAAAAATGACAAAAATGACAAAAATGACAAAAATGACAAAAATGACAAAAATGACAAAAATGACAAAAATGACAAAAATGACAAAAATGACAAAAATGACAAAAATGACAAAAATGACAAAAATGACAAAAATGACAAAAATGACAAAAATGACAAAAATGACAAAAATGACAAAAATGACAAAAATGACAAAAATGACAAAAATGACAAAAATGACAAAAATGACAAAAATGACAAAAATGACAAAAATGACAAAAATGACAAAAATGACAAAAATGACAAAAATTACAAAAATGACAAAAATGACAAAAATGACAAAAATGACAAAAATGACAAAAATGACAAAAATGACAAAAATGACAAAAATGACAAAAATGACAAAAATGACAAAAATGACAAAAATGCCAAAAACGACAAAAATTACAAAAATTACAAAAATTACAAAAATTACAAAAATTACAAAAATTACAAAAATTACAAAAATTACAAAAATGACAAAAATAACAAAAATGACAAAAAATAACAAAAATGACAAAAAATGACAAAAATGACAAAAATGACAAAAATGACAAAAATGACAAAAATGACAAAAATGACAAAAATGACAAAAATGACAAAAATGACAAAAATGACAAAAATGACAAAAATGACAAAAATGACAAAAATGACAAAAATGACAAAAATGACAAAAATGACAAAAATGACAAAAATGACAAAAATGACAAAAATGACAAAAATGACAAAAATGACAAAAATGACAAAAATGACAAAAATGACAAAAATGACAAAAATGACAAAAATGACAAAAATGACAAAAATGACAAAAATGACAAAAATGACAAAAATGACAAAAATGACAAAAATGACAAAAATGACAAAAATGACAAAAATGACAAAAATGACAAAAATGACAAAAATGACAAAAATGACAAAAATGACAAAAATGACAAAAATGACAAAAATGACAAAAATGACAAAAATGACAAAAATGACAAAAATGACAAAAATGACAAAAATGACAAAAATGACAAAAATGACAAAAATGACAAAAATGACAAAAATGACAAAAATGACAAAAATGACAAAAATGACAAAAATGACAAAAATGACAAAAATGACAAAAATGACAAAAATGACAAAAATGACAAAAATGACAAAAATGACAAAAATGACAAAAATGACAAAAATGACAAAAATGACAAAAATGACAAAAATGACAAAAATGACAAAAATGACAAAAATGACAAAAATGACAAAAATGACAAAAATGACAAAAATGACAAAAATGACAAAAATGACAAAAATGACAAAAATGACAAAAATGACAAAAATGACAAAAATGACAAAAATGACAAAAATGACAAAAATGACAAAAATGACAAAAATGACAAAAATGACAAAAATGACAAAAATGACAAAAATGACAAAAATGACAAAAATGACAAAAATGACAAAAATGACAAAAATGACAAAAATGACAAAAATGACAAAAATGACAAAAATGACAAAAATGACAAAAATGACAAAAATGACAAAAATGACAAAAATGACAAAAATTACAAAAACTACAAAAATTACAAAAATTGCAAAAATTTCAAAAATGACAAAAATTTCAAAAATTACAAAAATGACAAAAATGACAAAAATTTTGACTATAAACCTTTTCTTCTGTGGTCCGGTCCGACTGTCGTTTAGATTTCTTCTTAACTTCCTCAACCAGGTCTAAGCATTTTGAAACAAGGCACAAACCACTCCGGGAGCTTCTGCCGGTCACTTATTTAATTATATTCTGCTTTTAAGTTCTAAAATTTCTAGTTTGAATTTAATTTAATTGAAATTTTTCATGCACGAAAACAAAAACATGTGTATCCCTCAAATGTCATGGCTTACTCCTCGCATGTGTTTATATTGCCTTAGATTTTCGTGTAGTGACCTGAAACACATAATTGCTTAGAATTTTCCAAAACTCATGTTGTCAGTGATTCAAGGGTGTAATTCTTCTGTTTTAAGAATAACGCTGATATTAAAATCTTTATTAATGATTAATTAATGCAAATGTTTTTCTGTAACAACCATTCCGAAACAAAATAAGTCTTTCAGCTAGGTGTAATCTAGAACTTTGTTTCAAATTACAGATGAATGTCAAGACCAAAATCGTCCATAATTTCGGCAACAATCACGTGTAAAGGATTAGGTGGAACAATCGGCAGCGTGTCGGCTGATAAGATCAAATTCTACGCGGCTGCAACCCAAGTTGCTTCCCATGTTGGGTCGGGAAGGATGTGGGTCTTTTATTTTCCGTTCCATTATGCAATACGATAATTGAGAGAAAGGGTGGAAGCGAGCAAAACAAAAAAAAAAACAGTACAGTACACAGTCCCCTTCATATTGTTCTGATTCTCGGCTTTCCGGCGGCCGTCGATTGCGTTTTTCCCACACCGAAACTTTGTCGAGTGTTTTATGTTTCACACGTGAAAACAGCATGTGTTTTGTTCCTTGTGGGAACATACTTTTGGCAAAGAGTCGATTGCAAAAGCTTACTGTGATCTCAGATTGTGATTTGGATAAACACTAAAGTATTTATGACTCCCTGTAAATATGTTTGAGATGCCTAATGTAAATTAAACCATGTTTTCCGAAGGATTTTCTTAAATTACACTTATAACTTTTTCGAGCAAATTCGTAATTTTTTTTTTCTCAGACCAAAAAAATATAACGAAAATGACTATCAATTTTTGTCGACCATTTTATTATTGCTTTTTTGATAGCTACACTGAAAAAAAAACTGATACTGGCCTATGGCCTATAGGAAAAATGCAAAGCCAATGTTCTGAATTGTCTAATGACTACGGTTTTATGATACTAGAAGTTTATGATTTAATGCCAATTTTTCGTCGAATGCCATTTAGAGGTGAGTGGCAAACCAATAACTTCTGGCTTGTTCAGCAAGAGCCTCCAGCAACAACCCCGAAACCTTTTAAGGTGGCTTACGAGCGGGTGGCGATACAAATAGGTCGGGTCACCCATGCGCCATGTTGTTTGTTTTACGATCAGTCAAACACAAAGTGCCCCTACATCCTCGCGCCTTTCCTCTGTGATCCTCTTTCCCAGAAGGCACCGTTAATCCGATCCGAAATTAGAGAGCGATTCAATCGTTCGTTATTACAATTGGGAGCACTCGATCGGTGCAAGGATTGGCAGACATGCCTCCTTAGATCGATCGCTGTCGATAACGTGAAGACAAAATATTTTATGCAACTGATCGCAATCGAATGGTTTACAATCGCTGGGGACCGTTTTTTCTGTCGTCGTCGTCGTCGTCGCTTCGCTGTGACCTCCGCTTGGAGTTGGGCTGGGTCTCCCCATTCGATCGAGCCCTGCCTTGAGACCATTTCAATGAAATGGTGGAATGAAATATGCGACCGCGCTGCTGGCTGATTGGATTTCGCTGATTCAGACCTCTGTAATGTGTGAGTGCTCCCATTGGGGAAGTTTCAACGGTTGTTTAGGATAATGGGGGGCTTGGCTCTGAAATGTGATTTATGGATTATTGCCACAGTAAATCGATAATTTTGCAGCAAATTACCATATGAATTTTTGTGAGGGACTGGAAGCTAGACCTTGCCTTTGGAAGAAACTTGTGGCGAGTTGTGATTGTTGACAAAACTACCATTTACTTGAGATTTTTGACGATCATCCTAAATTAATTAAGAATTCTTCAACTAAAAAAGGTCGATCAAACGAGTTTCAGGGAAACGTTATGCAATGTAATGTAATAAAATGCTATATAAAGTGATATTTTTTTTTATTCAATCATTTATTTTTCTTTCGAAGGCTCATTTGCAGTAAAGCCTAAGGAGCCGAGAGATATTTTACATCTTTCAGATGGGAAACCTTTTCTTGGTTAACGATTCGATCCACTCTTCCATTTATCTCCAACCTCCAATAAGACTGCTTCTTACGCTAGGCGTTCCAACTTGCCGTGGAAAGCTGTCCTCGATCGGCTGATGTTGCACAGTGGGAACCATCGATGAAGCTCGTAGAACAAAGCTTAAGCAATCGCACAAACGCAAGCAAACAAGATTTGATAGGAAAGAAAGTAGGAAAGGATGAGGAAAGGTTTGTTCAATGAGAATTAACTTTTTGATAATATAGATGCCGAAGTTCCAGAGTTGAAGAAATTGTTTTGTGGATTTCCTTCAATCGACGACCTGAATTGCGTCAGAAATGCTCATCACAATTGAATTTTGCTTGATTTTATGAAACCGTACAACAGCTTCATGTACTCAAGGTCCTGTCGGGCCAAAATATCCCGAATTGGTGTATCCGTATTTTTCCCATAATGTTGGAGGGAAGCTAAAAACTTCGATCTGGCATTCATATGTTGGAACAAATCCACACGACATGGTCGATGTCGTCATAAGAATTTCCACAACCGCAAATGTTTGTGTCCGACATATTTATACGAAAATGATGTACATTTGATCTGTAATGATTCGACATAATTCGAGACATCACACGGATAAAATCTCTTGTTAAGTCCAATCCCTTGAACCAAGCTTTTGTTTTAACTTTAGGGTGAATTGAATAATGAAACCTTCCTTTTTCGCTTTCGTCCCATGAACTCTGCCATTCGCTCATAGCCATTTCATGGGCGATTGCGAAGTACTCGTGGTATGCAATAAAACGTTCAAAAATGGTACCATGTGTTGCTCCCTTTTTTGCCAATTCATCGGCAAGTTCGTTCCCAGGAATGAAACAATGTGCGGGAACCCATACTAGCGAGATCTTGAAAAGCTTTAACCCTAGATCGGTCAGCCTTTTCCGTATCTGTAGAACGAAATACGCTTGACGGTTCACAAAATTGATGTTCTTAATGGATTCGATCGAACTAAGACTGTCAGTGAAAATAAAAAAGTGATTCGCTGGCAACTCTTCGATAAGCTCCAGAGCTCGATTGATTGCAGCTAACTCAGCAACATATACTGAAGCTGGCTCCGCAAGTTTGTGGAATTCGTTATACATAGTATTCACAATCCCGAATCCGATTCCTCCATCAATGCTTGAGCCATCAGTGTAGAACATGTAACGTGGATCGATTTGACTGTATTTATTACTAAATAGACCGGGTATGACTGACCGTTTCATGTGTTCTGGTATATTATTAATTTCATTTTTCATAGAAAGGTCAAAGAAAACGTGCTCTCTTTCCGTAGCTATGGTATTACTATAATCAGTGTAATCGAATGGTGTTATGTTTAATGTCAAAAATCTGTGATAAACTCTAACAAACCTTGATTGCTGTTTGAAGCCAAGCAATTTTTCAAAGTTGTTTATAATTTGAATGTTTTTAATTTTTGAACGGATCAGAAACCTTAGAGAAAGCTCAAGAAATCGACATTTCAGGGGAAGTACTCCTGCCAATACCTCCAAACTCTTCACATGCGTTGAATGCATACTGTCAAGTGATATACGAATGCATTTGTATTGAATCCTCTCCAATTTTTTTAAGTGCGTTTCAGCAGCATCTTTAAAGCAAAAACTACCATATTCTATAACTGATAACACAGTGGTTTTGAACAAACGAATCAAAGATTCGGGATGTGCTCCCCACCATGTCCCAGTTATAGTTCTTAAGAAGTTTATTCTCGGTTGACATTTCTGGTTTAAATAATCAATATGGGTTCTCCATTTGCATTTGGAGTCGAAGTAGACTCCAAGATATTTATGAGAGAATGCTTGAGTTACAACCTCGCCCAAGAGATAAAGTTTAAGTGAAGATGGTTTATGTTTCCGAGAAAAAACCACTAGTTTGGTTTTTTCTGCAGAAAATTCAATGCCGAGTTGCAATGCCCAGTTGGATAGACAATTCAGAGTATCTTGAAGGGGCGTTTGCATATCTTTTGATCCAATTATTGAAACGACAGCATCGTCAGCTAGTTGCAAAAGTTTACAAGATCCTTTGACACAATCATCGATGTTACTAATGTACATATTGTAAAGGAAAGGGCTAAGGCATGAACCCTGTGGAACACCCATGTAACTTGTTCGGCTTATATTTGATGTTCCATAGTTAAAGTGCATACACTTTTCAGAAAGTAGATTAGTTAGAAAGTTGTTAAGTCTTGGAGAGAGACCACATTGATTCAGCTTCTCAGAAAGAACAGATATTGCAACATTGTCAAAAGCGCCTTTGATATCTAAGAAAACCGAAGCCATTTCTTTTTTGCTTTCGAATGCTATCTGTGCCTCTGTTGTCAATAAACCTAGGCAATCTAGAGTACCTTTACCTCTACGAAACCCGAATTGAGTGGGTGATAGGAGTTTATTGATTTCAGCCCAGGAATTCAATCTATTCAAGATCATTTTCTCCATAAGCTTCCTTAAACAAGAGAGCATTGAAATTGGTCGATACGAGTTATGATCCGAAGCGGGTTTACCAGGTTTCTGAATCGCTATCATTTTAACTTGCCTCCATTCCGTTGGAACGAGGTTTTGTTCTAAAAGCCTGTTGAATAATTTCAGCACGCGTTTCTTGGCAATATCTGGCAAATTTTTCAGTAAACTGAATTTAATTCCATCTAGTCCAGGAGAGCTGTTATTACACGAGAATAATGCTATCGAGAATTCAATAATTGAAAACTCAGAACCTTTTACGTCATCAACTGAATCGTATAACCTCATGCTAGGTTGAACTGAGTCTGGGCAAACTTTTTTAACAAAGTGATGGGCCCACCTCTCCGAATGTTCAACTGCATTATTTGGAAGTGGAACGTGATTTCGTAAGTTCCTTGCCGTTCTCCAAAGCGTGCTCATTGCTGTATCTGGCGTCAAACCTTCAACAAAATGTCTCCAATAACCCTGTTTTTTATTAGAACATACACGTTTGAGTCGACGTTCCAGAGCTTGATATCGATTGAAATCTACTATGGAGCCATACTTCCGGAATATCCTAAAGGCTTCGGTTTTAGATTTATAAATATCGGTACATTCATTATCCCACCAAGGTGCAGATGGTCTTCTCTTTACTGTGGAACGCAAAGGTTTTGTTTGAGCTTGCACTGCGCTATCATAAATAGAAGAAGCGAGGAAAGTATACTCATCGAAAGGACCCATTTCACCTACCCCATTCAATCGCTCAGAAACACACTCCGTGTATTTCTTCCAATCGATGTTACGTGTTAGATCATACGCTGTCTCAGTTGGACTGTCCCGTTGAGTTTGTTTATGGATTACGACCAGTATCGGTAAATGATCACTTCCATGAGGATCTTGTAATACTTCCCAGGTACAATCTAGAGCTAAGGTTGTCGAGCAGAGTGAAAGGTCTATTCGACTAGGTCTATTCGGAGGTTTCGGTATTCTCGTTATCTCACCAGTATTTAAAATTGTCATATGATAAGTGTCACAAATATCATATATCAGATAAGCTCTAGAATCATCCTCTGCTTCGACCCATTCTGTGCCATGAGAAATAAAGTCCCCAAGAAGAAGTCTTGGTTCAGGCAGTGATTCAATAACATCAGAAAACTGTTTTTTAGAAATACTTGCACTGGGGCTAATGTAAACGGATGCTATGCAAAAGGCTTCCCCTCTGATTTGGACTTGACACGCAACAACTTCTAAACCGGGAAAAAATGGAACCTGAGCTCTATAAAAGGTATGTTGCGACTTTATACCAATTAATACGCCACCATAAGAATCTGCTCTATCTAACCTAACGAAGTTAAACCCTCGAATGTTGACTTTTGTCTCACGAGAAAGCCATGTTTCTGAGAGAGCAAATGCGTCGCAGTCAAGGTTTGCTATAAGATGTTGGAATAAGTCGCAACGGGGCATAAAACTCCTGCAATTCCATTGAAGAATTTTTATTCCCGGTATAGATGTTCTTTGATTAAGCATTAAAATCAATTATCTCGCTTAAAAGTGGCCACTTCGAAGCGATACACGTGCAAATTGTTTGCACTAAGGGAAACAGGTGTTTAAAAATTCTAGTGATAGAATCTGGAAGATCAAAAAACTCTGATATCAACTCGATCAAAGACGAAAGAGTTATAAGCTCAGTCGAATTTGAAGGTGAAGAAGGAATGGATTGGGGAAATCTGGATGAGGTTTTCTGGAGTTTTGAAGCAGAAAAATCAGGGGTTGGAAATTCTTTGTTGTATCGAGGATTATTGTAAGTTGGGGGAATAGTTTGGTAAGATGGAAGTCTGTTGGTTTTATCATTTAGATTTCGGGTAATCTTTTTGGGGACCACATTTTTGGAAATTATTTTTCTCTTCTGAGCTCGTTGTCTTTCCTGGGAAATATAATTGTCCTTTACTGATCCTGCGCTATCCTCCTCGCCTGAGTCATCGGTTAAAACCTCGTAACGATTTTGCTCTGCGGTTTTAACGATATCTGCAAACGATCGTTTGGAACGTTTCATCAAGCTTTGTTTAAGCTTGGTAGAACGTTCCAAATACTTGGGGCATTCCACCAGAACATGTTGACTCCCTCCACAGTGGAAACATTTGTCAGTTAATTGATCACATTGATTATTCTCATGATGTCCACCGCACTTTGAGCATTTAGGTTTATTACTACAATGGCTCGCTGTATGTCCAAGCTGCTGACAGTTTGAGCAGTTCATTACTTTTGGTCGGAACAAACGAACTGGTAAGCGCAGTTTTCCGACCATAATGAAATCTGGTAGAGCTGAACCTTTGAAAGTCAAGCGAAATGATGATGAAGGTATAAATGATCTCTTTTCCCCTTCCATATTTACTGTGTGCAATTGTCGGTATTCAATAACATCGATAGATGGAAGCCCTGGTTTTCGGAAGAAACCTTTAACACCCACAAGATCTTCCATGCTAAGAGAATCCTCTGTCACCACTCCGTCAATTTCAACAATATGAGCAGGGATCCAAACACGATAAATTGAAGAAAATAAAGTGTCCATAACAATGCTGTTAGCACTTTTGGCATTGTTAACGACAACAGCAATTTTGTTGTTATTAATTCGTCGAACTGTTTCTATACCCGTGTGACGTCTATCCAAATCTTTGGCAATTTTAATACGGTTCAACATGTTTCCCGCTTTTGGACGAAAGTAAACCACATATTTTTTACCCTCGCCAAGAGGATACTGGCGAATGCGCGGTGTTTTATTGTCGCAGGTTTCTACAAATGAAGATAGATTTTCTTTCGATGATTTTTGCCCTAAAGGACCCATAAGGTTTTGGTTCGCTTTTGGATAAGCTCCCAAAGAAATAGATATTTGTGAGGCACCTTTTTCTACAAGCTGCGGACCTGCAAAAAGCAACGGTGAATGAGCATTCCTTTCATAACGGTTTCTTTTCCGGCTTTTAACCGGGATGAAGCAACCGTTCACAGAGTCAGAAGACTCAGGAAGATCCGGAACCTCTTCATCGCTGGCTAGGGCTGATGAAGAGGCTGAAAAAGCAACATCTTCTAGCTCCTTCTCTTCAACATCCATATTTGGCCAACCGGCGAAAATATTCGCCAGTTCGCAATCTTAAAATAAATACCAATTGTTATAGCGGGAAACAAAGAAAAAAGAAGAACAGGGAAATGGAAAAATGAAATGTTAACTTACGATTGCAACGATTACCTTCAACTTTGATCCTACACGTACCTCGTCCTCGAGTTGGGTTGGGTTCGGATGGATCGTACACGCACTTCGTTCTCGGATTGGATTCGTTAAGGTCTTTCCCGCTGCCCACTCGTGGGAGCCGCAAGTCCAACGGCCGTACTTCCAGGGTACCAGAACCAGTTGGGAGTCGGATGTTTCGTACCACGTTGATTCCTTGGTTGCCCGGTAATAAATCGGGCTAATCACCTTGGCTTGCCCCAAGCGGCACCGACGGCCTTCAAAACCGGATGATTGGAGCTGCTAGGGAACTAGTTATTTCCGATACTTTTTCAGTTACGTATGAATTTTCAACGTTTTTACTTCTCGTTATAGGGAGAAAAAATCGGACGAAAATTAGAGACGTGATGTCAGTTCAACGCAAGCCTACTAAGTCCCAACATAAAGTGATATATAAAATGTAAAATAATGCAATGTAGTTCAAATGCAACTCAATCCAATTTAATGATGGCGTAAAATAAAATACAATGTAATGAAATGTAAATTTAAGTAATATAACGTTACGTTGATGCAATGTAATGTAATGTAATGTAATGTAATGTAATGTAATGTAATGTAATGTAATGTAATGTAATGTAATGTAATGTAATGTAATGTAATGTAATGTAATGTAATGTAATGTAATGTAATGTAATGTAATGTAATGTAATGTAATGTAATGTAATGTAATGTAATGTAATGTAATGTAATGTAATGTAATGTAATGTAATGTAATGTAATGTAATGTAATGTAATGTAATGTAATGTAATGTAATGTAATGTAATGTAATGTAATGTAATGTAATGTAATGTAATGTAATGTAATGTAATGTAATGTAATGTAATGTAATGTAATGTAATGTAATGTAATGTAATGTAATGTAATGTAATGTAATGTAATGTAATGTAATGTAATGTAATGTAATGTAATGTAATGTAATGTAATGTAATGTAATGTAATGTAATGTAATGTAATGTAATGTAATGTAATGTAATGTAATGTAATGTAATGTAATGTAATGTAATGTAATAAAATGTAATGTAATGTAATGTAATGTAATGTAATGTAATGTAATGTAATGTAATGTAATGTAATGTAATGTAATGTAATGTAATGTAATTTAATGTAATGTAATGTAATGTAATGTAATGTAATGTAATGTAATGTAATGTAATGTAATGTAATGTAATGTAATGTAATGTAATGTAATGTGGTGTAATGTAATGTAATGTGGTGTAATATGATTTGATTTTTTTTATGATATTTAATGGCAATTCGGATACAGTTGAATCAAATTCTTGAAGAAAGGTTGAAGATTTGAAAGGAATATGACGAATAGATGAAGCAGAGACATAGTAGAAGAAATAAAATTAATGTTGAAAATTGAGCCAAGAGCATACTTCATAGAGAGCTTCTAAGGTGCGTTTTAGACCCTTTATCCCGTGGTGAAATGTAATGTAATGTCATGTTATGCATTTTAATGGAATGTTATATAGTATTTTGTTATATTATACTGTGTAAGGAGTGTAACAAATGGACCTTATTTGTATTCCAGTATTTATAATTTTTCATTTCGCATTTTCCTTTATGACACGGAAATCAGTGGAAAGGTTATGAACTCGTATATGTTTCGAAAATGGCGCATCAAGCAAAAATTTCCTCCTTTCTCCTTTCCTTGAAAAAAAAAGCCTAATCCAACAATACACCATTCTTTTCATCGCCCCAACATTTCTTCCGCGCAGAATAAATGAAAACCAAAGATTGAATCGAAGATTTCTCCTGAAAACTTACCGCACCGCGAATGGCGCTAACCCTAATTTAACGATGCGTAATCCGGTTCGCAAATAAAACCAGATGTATCAATACGTACCTACCTTCAGATGAATGAGAAAACCGGTTGTGAATTACGTACCTACCTACCTACCTGTGATTACAAACAGGTCGAAAGACTTTCACCCGGATTGGCGAAGGGTGAAGTTTCCCAATACAATAGTTCTTGAATTGTCACCCTTCTTGAAAAATAAAAGAAAGAACGAAAGAAAAGCATCACCTTTTTGAGAAACTAAATCGTAAGAAGACTGTGTTGTAATCGATTTATCCATCCTCTTTTCCAAATAAACAATCATCATGAAAATGGATTATGTTTTGATTTGCAGAACTATAAATTGATGAAAATAAGCCATAATCGTTGTTGAAAATTATTATAAATAAGAAAATAATTTAAATTCTAATTTCAAAGTTTAGTATTCGAAAACCTTAATAAATCGAAATTTGAATATTCAAATATTGAATCGAATAATAAATTTTCAGTTCTGGATTTGAAACTCAAGGTTCAAAATCTATCTAAAGTCATGACATGAGACGTTTTATGTATAATTTTTTATCAAACTCATATTCGGGTTATTGCTCGAATAATGAATTGTGCTTGACAAACATATCAGAAGTTTCAGCAGTCTGCAATCACAGCAATCGGTGTCTGAAATTATCATAGTTCATAAATGGAAAAATAAACTCTAAGAGCAAGTTCACTCGTGTTGGGAAAAAGTGGTAGAAATTTTGACATTTTGAAAATTTTACCATGCAAAAATGTTTTCAAGATCTTGGGGCGTTGTATTTTTTTACAACACTGTTTCTATTTCAGCCGTATGTGATAGAAATATTGCTATTTTTGCATCACAGCATGCGAAAATACAACACGTGTTGTTATAAAACTTGAAGGCCACAGATCTTGAAAATGTTTTTACATGGCAAAATTTTCAAAATGTGCCGTAAGTGTCAAAATTTCTACCACTTTTTCCCAACACCAGTGAACTTGCTCTAACAGGTGCTTTGCTTGTGTTCCACTATCAAAGAAAAGTTTTCACCAATTATTCCTAAATTTAATGCCTCATAAGTGAATATAGAGTTTTGCGAAATCTGTGAGATGCCCAAGACGAATTGTGATCAATTTTCTAAAATTGATCGGCCTGTCACGATCCTATGGTATCGGGATTCTTCAAATGTTTTATGAAGCTTATTCTGGACACCAATAACTCCAAATGCTGTTCAACGTTTCATCTTTTAGTACTGAAGATTAATAGTGTTACGGAAGTGTGATTAGATATTGATATGGATAAGGCTTTCTACAATAACGGTGAGTTTCAATCTAGAATTTTTAAACAAAAGAAGAAATTGATTCGTTAAGGCAGATATACCTTAATAAATTACTCTGCAATTAGCTAATTTATTTTCATGTGACACCGATTTAATAGTTTTTCTCGAAAGATTAGTTCCGTTGACGCAAAATTTTGTTGAGCAACCACAATTCATAATACGAAGAAGTCATTCACCCCATAGACTGTCCACGCGACTAATATGGTTTAACACAGTTCATCTTCTGGCTCTTCTTCTTAATAAACTCGAATATATGTCAAGTTTTGCATACGATCCCACTCAAAGGTGCAAGAAAGCAGAGTCATTCACCTCTAATCGGATTGAAAAATCTCCCCAAGACGTTCTGCTGCCATCGTTTTTGGTTCCATTTTATGACGCTGAACACCAGACCACATTCTGCTTCTTCGAGCTAGATGTTCTTTGGAAGAATTCAGAATTTTCGTCAGTTGAAATAAATTTTAATGAAATAGCAATATATTTTAATTATTTATTTTTTATTGGTTAAGATATTGTGAACGATCACAGTAGAATTTAAAATTTTCCCCACACCACCGGTTGTTGATGTGCTCAGTTTTAGCAAAAGGAGCGATCCATTTCGATTTGTCCAACACTGTTGAACCTTATGATTCTGTATCAGACTCTCGTCCAGCGAAGGAACTAGTTTGAGGTCTTCCGAAATATCACCTATCAAATATCATCCTTATTGAATATTCATGCGAATGGGGATCGAGAGTTGCAATTTAGAAGAAAAAAAAGTCTTAGGAGAAAACTGATAATCACTTTCCCGATGAACCTTCTTCCTTTTTTCGCAAATGGGACATAAAATATATGGCAGTTGAAACCGTTACTTTGAAGCGGTTTTTTTTCCTTTCTATTCCGTTAAATTTTGTAGAAAATCAGCCTGAACTTAGTTCCAGTAAGATTTTTGCTGATTTAGTCTTCCGCCTAGACTCGAACCGATAAGTTGTTTTTCGGGAATCGTTGTTACGAAATCGGGTTCTAGGAACAATTTTCTGAGGATGTGGTTCAAAGTGAAAGCTCTAGTGCTGTTTGCAGCCGTTGGGCTCCAAGTTATTGCCGGTCAGAAGGAACCGCCAGTAACGGAGCTGCCCTACAATCCTGATTTTTTTACCGCAATACCAGTAGATTTGTACATACCAGAAGCCTACACTGGGCCTTATTACGGGATTATTCCCCCGTCTCTCCAGGGTGTTGATGGAACCATATCCGAAGGTGGAGCTGTAGTTGGTGGTTTTCCTCCATCATTCCAGGGCGTTGATGGAACCGTATCCGGAGGTGAAGCTGTAGTTGGTGGTATTCCCCCGTCACTTCAGGGCGTTGACGGAACCGTATCCGGAGGTGGAGCTGTAGTTGGTGGTATTCCCCCGTCACTCCAGGGCGTTGATGGAACCGTTTCCGGAGGTGGAGCTGTAGTTGGTGGTATTCCCCCGTCACTTGAGGGTGTTGATGGAACCTTACCCGGAGCTGGAGCTGGATCAGGAACTGGAACCGGAGCTGGAGCCGGAGCTGGAACTGGATCCGGAGCTGGAGCCGGAACAGGAGCCGGAGCCGAAATTGGAACTGGAACTGGACCTGTACCCGGAACTGGATCCGGGGCAGAAGCCGGAGCCGGATCGGGAACTGGGCCTGTAACCGGAACTGGATCCGGAGCAGAAGCTGGAGCCGGATCGGGAACTGGTACTGGAACAGGTACTGGAACTGGAACTGGAACAGGAACTGGAGCCGGAGCTGGAGCAGGAACTGGAACAGCTACAGGAGCTGAAACCGGAACTGGAGCCGGAGCAGGAGCCGAAGCCGGAGCTGGTGCCGGAGCAGGAGCCGGTGCCGGAACTGGGACTGGAACTGGAACAGGAACTGGAACTGGAGCCGGAGCTGGAACTGAAACCGGAACTGGAGCAGGAACCGGAACAGGCACAGGCACAGGCACAAGCACAGGTACAGGAACAGGCACAGGCACAGGCACAGGCACAGGCACAGGCACAGGCACAGACACAGGCACAAGTACAGGCACAGGCACAGGCACAGGCACAAGCACAGGCACAGGCACAGGCACAGGAACAGGAACTGAAGCCGGAGCTGGGACTGAAACCGGAACTGGAACAGGAACTGGAACAGGCACAGGCACAAGCACAGGCACAGGCACAGGTACAGGCACAGGTACAGGAATAGGCACAGGCACAGGCACAGGCACAGGCACAGACACAGGCACAGGTACAGGCGCAGGAACAGGATCTGAAACAGGAACTGGATCAGGAACTGGATCAGGAACTGGATCAGGAACTGGATCAGGAACTGGGTCAGGAACTGGATCAGAAACTGGATCAGAAACTGGAACAGGAACTGGAACAGGATCTGGAACAGGAACTGGAACAGAAGCTGGAACAGGATCTGGAACTGGAACTGGAACAGGATCTGGTACAGGAACTGGAACAGGAACTGGAACAGGAACTGGAACAGGAACTGGAACAGGAACTGGAACAGGAACTGGAACAGGAACTGGAACAGGAACTGGAACAGGAACTGGAACAGGAACTGGAACAGGAACTGGAACAGGAACTGGAACAGGAACTGGAACAGGAACTGGAACTGGAACAGGAACAGAAACAGGAACAGGAACAGGAACAGGAACTGGAACTGGAACAGGATCTGGAACAGGAACTGGAACTGGAACTGGAACAGGAACTGGAACAGGAACTGGAACAGGAACTGGAACAGGAACTGGAACAGGAACTGGAACAGGAACTGGAACAGGAACTGGAACAGGAACTGGAACAGGAACTGGAACAGGAACTGGAACAGGAACTGGAACAGGAACTGGAACAGGAACTGGAACAGGAACTGGAACAGGAACTGGAACAGGAACTGGAACAGGAACTGGAACAGGAACTGGAACAGGAACTGGAACAGGAACTGGAACAGGAACTGGAACAGGAACTGGAACAGGAACTGGAACAGGAACTGGAACAGGAACTGGAACAGGAACTGGAACAGGAACTGGAACAGGAACTGGAACAGGAACTGGAACAGGAACTGGAACAGGAACTGGAACAGGAACTGGAACAGGAACTGGAACAGGAACTGGAACAGGAACTGGAACAGGAACTGGAACAGGATCTGGTACAGGAACTGGAACTGGAACTGGAACAGGAACTGGAACAGGAACTGGAACAGGAACTGGAACAGGAACTGGAACAGGAACTGGAACAGGAACTGGAACAGGAACTGGAACAGGAACTGGAACAGGAACTGGAACAGGAACTGGAACAGGAACTGGAACAGGAACTGGAACAGGATCTGGTACAGGAACTGGAACTGGAACTGGAACAGGAACTGGAACAGGAACTGGAACAGGAACTGGAACAGGAACTGGAACAGGAACTGGAACAGGAACTGGAACAGGAACTGGAACAGGAACTGGAACAGGAACTGGAACTGGAACAGGAACAGAAACAGGAACAGGAACAGGAACAGGAACTGGAACTGGAACAGGATCTGGAACAGGAACTGGAACTGGAACTGGAACAGGATCTGGTACAGGATCTGGTACCGGATCTGGAACAGGATCTGAAACAGGATCTGGAACAGGAACTGGAACAGAAACTGGAACAGAAACTGGAACAGGAACCGGAACAGGAACTGGAACTGAAACAGGAACTGGAACAGGATCTGGAACAGGATCTGGTACAGGATCTGGTACAGGATCTGGTACAGGATCTGGAACAGGATCTGGAACAGGATCTGAAACAGGAACTGGAACAGAAACTGGAACAGGAACCGGAACAGGAACTGGAACAGGAACTGAAACAGGAACTGGAACAGGATCTGAAACAGGATCTGGTACAGGAACTGGAACAGGAACTGGAACTGGAACCGGAACTGAAACAGGAACTGGAACAGGATCTGGAACAGGATCTGGTACAGGATCTGGTACAGGATCTGGAACAGGATCTGGAACAGGATCTGAAACAGGAACTGGAACAGAAACTGGAACAGGAACCGGAACAGGAACTGGAACAGGAACTGGAACTGGAACAGGAACTGGAACAGGATCTGAAACAGGATCTGGTACAGGAACTGGAACAGGAACTGGAACTGGAACCGGAACTGGAACCGGAACTGGATCAGGATCTGGAACAGGAACAGGAACAGGAACAGGGACAGGAACAGGAACAGGAACAGGAACTGGAACTGGAGCTGGAACTGGAACTGGAACAGGAACTGGAACTGGAACTGGAACAGGAACTGAAACAGGAACTGGAACAGGAACTGAAACAGGAACTGGATCAGGAACAGGAACTGAAACTGGAACTGGAACAGGAACAGGAACAGGAACTGGAACAGGAACAGGAACAGGAACTGGAACTGGAACTGGAACAGGAACTGGAACAGGAACTGAAACAGGAACTGGATCAGGAACTGGATCAGGAACAGGAACTGAAACTGGAACTGGAACAGGAACAGGAACAGGAACTGAAACAGGAACTGGAACAGGAACAGGAACTGGAACTGGAACAGGAACAGGAACTGGAACAGGAACTGAAACAGGAACTGGAACAGGAACAGGAACTGGTACAGGAACTGGAACAGGATCTGGAACAGGATCTGGAACAGAAACAGGAACTACCGAGACAGTGGAAAGCACAACAATGCCACTTGTTATTGCACCAGGCCCAGGTCCGGATCCGTTCGAAATAGTCGACCTCGCCAATGGTGATGCCGAATACTCGATCAGTTACTTCAAAAGGGTTTACAATTCGACAACCAACAGTGCCGTTTCACCGATCGCCATCCGTTTGGTGATGTCCCTGTTCTACCAGGTGGCTGGACCCGTTACAAAACCCATCATCCAGGAGGCGTTCTACCTACCATCTTCTATTTCCCTAGCAGCTGACAATGTTGCCTCTTTCCTGTACGAAGCTGGAAACACAAACTTTTTCAAATCATCCTACAAGGTTCTCAAAGACGTGGATCCTTTCACCCCTGCTTTCGATAAAACTTTGAGCGATGTGTTCCAAATCACCCCGAAGGTTGTCTCTTTCAAAAACCCAAGTCGCGTGGTCAATGCGGTCAACTTCTGGGTCAGCACCATTTCCGATGGACGAGTTCGCAGATTTTTCCGTCAAAGCCAACTGAACCTTTCGACCGACATGCTCGTGCTCAACGCGGTAAGCTTCAAAGCCTACTGGGACGAGGAATTCCCCGTTATTCGCACCGATCGCCAGGTATTCTACTACAACAATGGACCTCACGTGATCGATATGATGCACATGACCTCCCAAGCCCTGTACGTCGAGGACACATTCTACAAGGCGATCCAGATTCCCTTCAACACACCGGCCGATCTGACGATGTGGCTAGTCTTGCCAAGAAACGGACGTAATCTGGACACACTGCTCATCGGGCTCAATACAATGTTCATGATGGAGATGGAGGGTATGGCAACGGCGCAACCCGTCGAGATATCGATTCCACGGTTCAAGATCCGAACATTCCAAAACACGCGCTCAACGATTACTGATATGGGATACGGGCAGCTGTTCAACACAACCGACTTCAGCGTGTTCGCGAACCGAAACTCCACGATGAGCGACATCTGGCAGCACATCCTGCTGACAATCGACGAGGAGGGCAATGAGGTGTCCGGAGCCGGAGGTAAGTTTTTGTTTGACTGTAACCTTTATATAATCTGGTGTAGAATTGCTAACGTTTATCAGCTGTAGATATTTGCAAGAATGGTGACTTTTTCAATAAGGTTGAAAGTTCTATTGGATTATTCGAGTCGCCTTGAGGTTTTCAAGACCACCTTTTTTGAAACCGAATGCGGATGTTTCTAAGTAGTTGAGCATACTTGTACATATATCCACTCACTACATTGATATCGTGCATCATCGAGGATACGTTACCTAGTTCGTGTCTCAACTGTGTAATTTTTTCCGTCAAAGTTGAATTTTAAATGTAACATATACCTAGCCACAAAGCTCCTGTCTCCTTTTAACAACACCAAAAGTTAATACTAAAACCCGAATTTGAACAATCACCAGGAGCAATCAGTAGCATTCGAGGTGCACCATCCCAACAATCCTTTCTATTTCACTTTTCCGTACCTTCCAACTAAGTGTTGGGTAAGTATTCGTTGACACTTATTTCCCTAAGTCAGACGAAATTTGATGTCGATGAATCTGGTGATACAAGAAACTACATATCGAAAACTCAGGAACTCTCGTTGTTCGTTGAAGGATATGATGACGAGTTCACTCCATTTGTTGAATACGGTTGAATCTTTCACGAAACTATCGATTCAATGCTTCCACCTCAAGTTAACCCGACAACGGTCTAATAAAAACTGAATCCGTTAAACAAGTTCGATCAATACATCCCGTATTCGTCGATGAATCCAACCCACGGGCGTCAATAGAGATATTTCGCATTGACTCACCTTTTCTCCGACTTGAACTCAACTCTATCACCTGACTCTACCGAAGAGCGTGAAAATTGAAAGCAAGAGTGAATCAACGACAGGCCTAGTTCTTATTGTTTTGAGGAGAGCGTCATCTACTCTCCAAAGTTGCTCCTGCACATCTCTGTTGGATCTGAATGGTAAACTTGACCTTCTTCTAATCGTTTACCCGAACAAGGCCACTATACAGCGGCATTTGAGAGATCGCAACGCTTCGATTCGCAATTCGCAAATCTGTGATTGTGCTAATTACTGATTTGCTAGTAGAAGCGCTTCACAATTGGTTAGATTTATGAAGCCTATTTATTATGATTCAATACAACTGTCCGCTTTATTGGTTTAATGTCTCTTTCAAGGCCTGTTTCAGTAAACCTAATTGTTTCAGAACTAGCTTAAACGAAAGAGTTTTGGGGAAGAACCCAAGAGTATTCGTGGGGCTCCTGACCAATCTGGTAATTTCTTGACTTTGTTATTCTTCTGCATAGTTTTTATCGGCTCATTCACAATCAAAATAAAAGATAAGCTTGGAAACAATACTGTAACAGCCGGTGAGCTCGATCCGCTCTAATAATCCCGATCGACCATACACTTATTAAGGGCAGATTCTCGGCTTTGGGTGGACTGTAAAAAAGACACATTTAGTCAATACAAATTAGAATACAAAAGATATTTTTGATGGGTGTGCATAATAGATAGAGCAATTTTTTACCAATATAAATATTGAGACGCTATGGAGTTAAGAATATTGAGGTTATATGAAGCTGACTCATGGGCGCGTCTATAACTAAAACGACTCAAGAGACTTCTAAATATTACCTTTTGATCACAGCAATCTGTGGATTTGTTGTATTGATCATCCGTCATTTACCAATTTTAGAACTTCCAATTTTATGATTTGGAGTCACCACAATGATTCTGAATCTTTTCCTTCGATTTTTCCATACAAAATGTATCATCACTTGCACTTCACTATTGAACACTACTGAAATTAAGTAGAAACTTTCACTCAGGGCAATCGAAACAAAACGTTTTCAGGGAGCCGAAAAAGCATGACCAAAACCATCACAATCTTCCATGGCTTACTCTCTGGAAAAAAAAAATATCTCAATACAGTTGAGAAAAGGCTCATTTATCGGCGAATGTTTTGGGAATAGTTTTTCTCTATATTTTTTAAAGCATTTCTATTTAACCCATTCGAGACGGCGACTTTTTTCGAACGCGTCCCCGAGGAGCGAAAATTTTTTATCCTTTGATACGATCAATTTTTATCTGAAAAACATGAATACAATGAAGTTTTCAAAACTTAATCGTAAATTCACAAAAATTTGTCCATTGCACACCGTGTGTGCAGTCCGCTCCTGGAAATAAAATTATTTCGGGGAACCGCATTGCACATACGGTGTGCAATGGGTAGAAAAATGAAAACACACCATTTTAAGCATGTTCATCATTCGTTTCAAGATTTTGTTTTGTTATAATAGAAAGAATATAATGCAAAGAATATTATGTTATGTGGTTTAAACCAAGAATTAGTTTTGTTTTTTTACTTTTTCCAATAAAAATGTGTTTATTTTTGTAATTTATGACCATGTTTTCAATTTTTTCGGTTGCAACCAATTTTTTCCTCTGCTTTTTTTTCTATCCTAGAACTATTTTAGTTGTTTAACTTTTTAAGTCCGTCTTACTTATTACTGTAATAATTTAGAACTATATTTCACAAAAAATATACATACATTGAAGAAAATCTTGCGTAAATTC
This sequence comes from Uranotaenia lowii, assembly GCF_029784155.1. Taxonomy (NCBI): domain Eukaryota; kingdom Metazoa; phylum Arthropoda; class Insecta; order Diptera; family Culicidae; genus Uranotaenia; species Uranotaenia lowii. Next base: position 6,868,874 of record NC_073693.1, on the reverse strand, counting down.
TACTGAAAAGAACCTTGAAAGGAGGGTGGTTTGTCAAGCATTTCACGAAGGCACTTCAAACAGATCGTTAAAATTTCAATAATTTCAGTAGAATATATAACTCGAATTCACTAGAGAAACTCATTAATTGGTTGTTCATATCATGAAATTCCATGGAAAAAAATAAAGTGAATGATGGTGATATTTTCAGCAAACACTATATTATTTCATTTGTTTTTTTTTTTGCATTTCAAATAAGTTGTTAAAAAGTAACTATTGATTTAAATTTTGTTTTGATCATTCGTTTAATTGAAAAGCTTCCGTACATAATATTTCCAATTATATGATACAGATTTTAAGAACACCTTTGTGAAAGTAGGATTTACTAGAAATCCCCTGCGAAGGGCTAAAGAACCCAATAGCACGCTCCAAAGTTTGAGAATTTTAAAATAATACTTAACAATACGGAATTCACACAAACGCTATACACCAAGTTCTAAATGCATATCAATTTTAGTAATTCTCCCCTCACCATAGAACAGGCATGTCAAACTCGTTTAGGTGTGCGGGCCGCATTAAAAAATGTATATGACGTAGAGGGCCGCAGCCAAAATCAGTTAAATCGGTACATTCAGCTTTAGATTTTTTTGCAGTAATATTTAACATAAAAATCAGTGGTGTTTTTTGTGACAATTTAAGACGGGGCTACGCGGGTCTTGTTTGACATGCCTGCCATAGAATAAACAATCATTGACGCACACTTCCACAACAGCAGCACAAAGAGCCTGATAATGAGCTAATGTGGTTTCAACGAAACTCAGTATGCGCTGTCTAATTTCATAAGTCATTTTTATCCTCAGATATTTTGAAAATATTTTCATATACATTGAAACCAATGCCAGATTATGTTTACCTATACTTTAAAGATCCTATTGGTTCAAGAGTTGCAAAAAATGGTCCACTAGTTTATTCAAAATCATGAAAAAGTTATAACAACTTCCATTGCACACACGGTGTGCAATCGGTCTCATAGCCTCGGAAAGTCATTGCACACACGGTGTGCAATCCGTCTCGAGTGGGTTTGGTTTCAAGTTATTTTGAAGAGTTTTTCTTTAAACTAACAATTTCTGCATGTTTATAAAATTTCGTGAAACTGGCTCCTTCTAGCATTCAAATGGACTTGAGTTCGATAATAAATCCACATCGGTAAAGGTTTAACTGTATTGAATAATCACCCGCCGCATGAACGTTTCTAGGGAGGGACCCGTTGTTAAGGTTACGGGTCCAAAGGTTCGGAAACGACCCGATCCCAAAGCGCAAATTAGCAATGCAAAGTCGCACACGAGCCTGCAGTTTGGCCCCAGACATTAAAATATTCGAAAGTCGATTTCATAACAATTGCCACCACGCGCTCCAAGATGTTACTCGATTACTCATCCCATCTGCCATTGATTTTACGGTCGGTCCTTCGAACCCAACGATTGGGATTTGCAAAACTTTTCGAGATCAGTCGTTCACGAAACTCTGTCTGGGTTGAACTCTCTCTTAATTGTTTATCCTTAGAAATTTTGTTGATTTAAGAAATTTATCATGATAGGGAAAAGGATAGGAATCGTTTTATTCTTGTTGATTGAGTTGTTAGTCATAGTCGCAAGTGATCAGGATACGATCCCGCCACCGATCGTCGATATACGGGAACCAGAATTGAATATAGTTACTCCGATTCCATTTGAGCAGTTCCCTTTTACCTGGCCGGCCGTGATCGAAACCCACGCACCAATCGATGTGCTACCGATCGATGGAATTCATACTGCAGTACCAATAGTAATACCGTCAAATGGTGTAGGTCCAGAGGTGATTAGTGAGAGCGGTATCGCTATGCCGACCGAGTTTCCAACCAATTCGGTGCCTGAGGATGCATCTGACCCCACAGGTTACGAAACGATGCCTACCGTGCACATAAGCTTCAATCCAACGGGAAGCACTCCTACTTTCCTACCAATAGGGGTTACTGAACCCCTTCCAGGTGGAGGACCCATTGAAACTGAAGGTCCAATTGAAAGCGAAATATCCGAAGATTTGGGAGATCTTAGCTATGAGGAGATGGATTTCTCGATACAGTATTTCAAGATGGCCTACAACTCGAGTTCGAACCTGGCCATTTCACCTCTAGCAATACGGTTGGCCATGTCGTTGTTCTATCAAGTGGCAGGACCAACTACTGGGCCAATCATCCAAAAGGCGTTCTTCTTGCCCCGCTCGAAAAACCAAGCGATCACAAATACCATATCTTTTCTATATGAAGCGGGAAACTCCAACTTTTTTCAATCTTCCTATAAGATCATCAAAGATCTTCCGCCTTTCACAGACCAATTCTCAACCCTTCTCAGCGAGGAATACCAAATAAACCCCAAAGCCGTGTCCTTTAAACATCCTCAGAAAGTAACGAATGCTGTTAATTTCTGGATCGACGCGATCACCAATGGCAGAATCAAACGAATAATCAACGAAGATCAGCTTCGACATGATGCCGAAATGCTGCTGCTCAATGCCGTCTTCCTGAAAGCTTACTGGCTGGAGGAGTTTTCACTTATCCAAACCGATCGCCAGGATTTCTATTACAACAATGGTCCCAAGCCGATCGATATGATGCACAACGTGGTCGAAGTAATGTACTATCAGGACAGCTATTTCCATGGAGTTCAGGTACCCTTCAATGAGCCGGCCGATCTTACGATCTGGATCCTGATGCCACGGAAATTCAACACTCTGGCTAAGCTGCTCAAGTATTTGACGCCTAATTTGCTGATCGAAGTTCAAGCCAATGCCGTCCCTACGCTGGTTGAGCTTTCGATTCCACGGTTTAAGCTGAACTCTTTCCATAGTGCTCGGGATGTGATTGCACAGCTGGGCTACGAAAATTTGTTTAGTGAGGCTGATTTCAAGATCTTCAAGAACAAAAATTCCACCATGAGTGATGTGTGGCAACATCTACGGCTATATATCGACGAGGAGGGGAATGAGGTGTCCACAGGAGCTGGTAAGAATTGCGGGTCGTTAAAATTGAATTCATGAATTCAGCCAAACAATGTCGAATGATGATCGTACGTGTTGCACTAGTAAAGACGATACGCAAACTAATGATGCTTACTGTCTTATGTTGATCGAATTGATACTACGATAAGAAGGCCGATCATCAAGGTTGATGTTTATCCTTGAACATTTTATGTCCCTATAGAAGTTTAAGATTAAAAAAAAATTGTACAAAAAGTTCCATGGATCAATCCAACAAAGTCAGTCGACTCACTTCGTTTTTTTTTTCTTCTATCTTCCACTCAACAGCTGGATCGACCATCAAAGGCAGACCTCAGGCGACTTTCAACGCGAACGAACCGTTCATGTTCTACATCAAGAAAATCTCGACCGACAATATCGTGTGCATGGGACACTATTCTAACTTTTAAGTTTTCTTTTGAGGGATAAACAATTGCTTGAAATATTGTATTTATTTAATAAAGTATATCAAACAATTTCCTTGAAATTTATTTCAATGTATATCACAGTTTTCTAATGACTTTTTAACGAAAGACAAGCAGAAAAATTGTGTTCCGATAAAGGTGATGGTTATGGTTTAATAGATTGGCCGTGAGTCGAACTTTTAATCGTATATTTTCCCGTCTCATGTCCAATCGTCATTCCTAATAAGCTGTACTCCGTACGAGTGTTAAAAACTATCTTTGGGGGCGTTCAGGAGAATGGAGTGTGGAGGCGAAGGATAAACCACGAGCTTCGCTACGAATCCGGTAGGAACGACACGAGCAGGGGCGCCACGAGCGAGGTGGTCAGACCCCAAGTGGAGCGTGATCTGGCGAATGTGAGATGTCCGAGAAATTGGAGAACGATCACCGTGGACCGAGTGAAATTTTGGGAATTATGTTCACCAAGCTATGTCGTGAGACGTAATGCAATGAAAATAAAAAAAATAAAATGGAAAAGACGCGGTACTCTATCGTTTTTATATTGCTGGTAGCAATTTATGTAACAACGGCCATGGTAACAATGACATCAACCATATTGTTTGATTGTGTAAGGTCCATCTTGTCGCTAGAACGGATTTCATACACTCCTTTACACTTTTTTTTCATTATAGAATGATCTAGAATCTAGATACAAGCACACAATTGTAATAAAAAAACGAGTTTAGCTCCTTAAAGCCTAAAGGTTTCAAATAAAGAATTTGAAAAAAGGTAAAGGTAAGATAAGGTAAATAAATAAATAAAAATCATCATTGCAATAAGTATGTGAGAGTGGGGAATCATAGGCCACTTTTTTCGTTATTCCATGACTTCTATATTATAAAAGATAAAATGAAAATAAAAAATGGTATGGTTTTCTACATTTTCAAGGTATCATAAGGTATTTTTTGAAAATTTTCAATAAGTTATTTTCTCCAAATTCTGACTGTTTGAAAAAAAAAGCAATAGCACTCTCCCCTACTGTTGTACTAAAGCGTGAGCAGTGAAAAAATGAAGAAATTGTAAGGAAAGTCAGAAAGCGCCGGAAAATTGTTTTCAAAAAGAAGATCTATAGTTTAAGATCTAAGTGTATCAAAAGTTTCTTCTGATCATATCCCTTTTCCCTCATCCCTTTCTCGTATTTTCCTATCTAGATTGACTACTAGGACGTGGCCGGCTCCGTTATTGATGTGTGAAGAGAGAGCATATGAATGTGCTGTCAATCCCAGACACCATTCTTTTGACCCCTGAACAAAATTGATGATCGAAAACGGTCAATCACGGAGTAGCAACCATTGGCGATGTGGAACTGGTATTACTAAGCCACTACTGTAGGTTATGTTATTCCAATTTTTTTAGTTCTAACGCTCATGGAATAAACTATGGAAACTAAATGAAAGACTTTTAGTCAAGCAAGACTGTGAATATATGGTATTTACAATATTAAGTCGTGTCTGACTAACAGGCCGATTGTTGCATCGCTACTTATGAGAGTTTTGAAGAGTTGGGCAACTGGCGATTAATAATTCGACTTCGTAGGTCTAGCAAATAAGCTGATTAGTTGTATGATTGTCTAAGAACCTCCTTAATCGGGTGATTGAGGAGGTTCTTAGTGTGCTCCGCCATGGAGGTAGAGTGCAACAGATCCAAATTACGGAGCACACATCGGCTGATAGCCATGCGAGTTTTCTATGCCTACAGGACCATATCAGCAGATGCAGCTTTTGTCATCGCAGGCATGATTCCCATCGACATAACTCTTGTTATGGATAGAAAAGCAGCGGCTAGACCAGCCAGGGCAAGGTTCTCTAAGTGTACGGAACCTCAGAGCCGGCTGGCTACTGGGTAACCAAGAAATTCACGGATAAAATACAGAAAACTTGACATCTCATGTTAATTGTGATTTTATTGATGTGTTTATGTGGCGTGTTGTTTGTGTGTATAAAACAATGTACTGTGTAATTTGTGGCGTGTATTTGGCTCACTAACCGTGATGTGCTGCTACTGTTGCTGTTGTGTAGCGACGTCACGGTTCCGGAAATCCAGTTCCGGAAGCAGGAAGGCCAACAGGCTTTGCTGGACTCGGTCGCTGCAGGCGTCTTCCTTCATAGACTCTTAATCGGTCTGCCAACGAGAGTGCCCTGTTTCCGGAAAGACCGAGAAGGGAAGTTCTCCTATATATTTAGAGGTCCTCAGACCCCGAGAACGTTGTCGATGCTGATCCGTGAGAAAGCCAACCGGCGATGGCGTTATCGGGTGAATTCCTTAGAACGACACAAACACTAAACGGAAACTATGACTTCACACACGGATGCCTGGTACAGAAGATAGGTCGAAATATGAAAGCAAGCTTCCTTTTCGACTTTTTCATTACTTTTTCTACTTGATCCTCCTTTTCCTCTATTGACAGCAGCTCGCAGGAAATGTAGCCTACTGTGGTGCTATCTTGGTGTCAGACAGTACAAGAACATGAATTTCCTAGCACACAACATATAGGATTACGAAACTGAAACAAAAATCTTATAATTTGTAACCAACCGGTTACACTCTGCCGGAGGATATAGTGTGTAACGAAGCAAGAGCTGTTAGAAGTTCAACGAGCAGCGTCAATGCTCAAGTGGCAGGAGCAATGGGACGCATCGAACAACTCAAGATGGGCGCATAGGCTAATCCCACGACATCCAGACTGGGTAAATCGGAAGTATAGAGAGGTCAACTTCTACCTGACGCAGTTCCTTTCGGGTCATGGGTGCTTTAAGCAATACCTTCATAGGTTTAAGCTTATCAGCTCGCCTTATTGCCCGGAATGCGCTGATACGGAGGAATCGGCAGAACATGCTATCTTAGTTTGCCCCAGGTTCATTTCAAAGCGTCAACAACTTCAAAATTTGAACGCTGAAAATGTTGTGAGTAAAATGTGTCGGCTACGAACAATCGAGGCGTGCTATAGTCGACGAAATTTCGCAAATCATGCGCGATCTAATACGAATCAGGAAAGATGATGAACGGAGAGAACGAGATAGTCAACCAAACTTGAAAAGCTCATGGAAGGTCTTGGGCCTCTTATGACATCACAATTCAAAAGCAACGTGATCTTAGGGCGCGGTATAATCCTAATCGGGACTCATACGTGTGGTGGGACTTAAAAGGTCTCACGTTCTCAGCTACGATCTTTCTGCAGCAAAAGCAAGCGGAGATACCATTCGGGGTTTTCGTGACGGGATTCTAGCTTGGTAGTTTCTTAATCGGCCATGTCTTGGTAATTAGAAATCCTACGGGAGTGGATGCTGTGACGGGCGCGAGTTACTTTGAAAGCGTTACCTAACCGGCACCCTTCTCGGGGTTTTCTGTACCAGTCTGAAGTTGGCGAAAGAGAAGGAGGAAAAAGGAGATAGAGGATAGAGAAGATAAAGGAAAAACACCAAAAATGAGAAAGAGGAAAAGGAAAAGGGTGAGATGAATAATGATTGATGTAGTATCATAGGATGAAACCGAGGGGCACTTCTGGCATTCGAAGCCCAAGGTGGTTTTAGTGGGACGAACCCACTCACTGCAGCAAAGACCCGACTTTTATGGTTTGAAGTCAAATTTCTATCCTGCACAGCAAAAAATTTCTAAAAGTATACGGAATCTAAAACACGATTGATCTATTTTTTTCACAAGTGTAATACAAAAAAGATGAAATTTTCTACTCCTTTTAATGTAATTTTGGTCTTTTTTTTTTTTTTTTTTTCAAAAAACAGATAGAAACAAAAAGTTTTGCTCTAATTTTACATTCCGTGATGTAAAAATCAACCAGCCAATGAAATTTATATCACAAAAAGTGTAAAATTATATCTGTTAGATTTAAAATTGTATCAAACAGTTTGTCTGAGCCATTTTCCAGTCAAGTCAGAAATCGGAAACCGAGTATCTTGGTTTCAAGACGCAGCTCCAGCATCTCAATACTTTTCTAGAAATGGTAGGTTTCTAAAGTTAAAAACAAAAGAATGTTGTTATTGAAACTAATAAGTTGTGTCTCGATCTCGATTTCGACGGCTGATTTTACAGTGGCAGAGATCTGGGAAAAAATGTGATTGTTTGGAGAGGAATTGGGGATCCCTCAGTGATGCTGACCGATTGGAGTATAAACAGAACGCATATATGCGTGTACAACAGTGCTTCAGCCGTGGCGGTACTCAGCCTGGCGGTACTTTTTTCTATTACTATTAATGTTTGTTGTTTTGAAAATAAATCTATATATATAAAAAGTAATTTCCGTTTGTTTGTTCGTTTGTATGTTTGTCTTCAATAGGCTCAGCTACCTTAAGAGCTAGAGAGCTGAAATTTGGCATGAGTGCTCATTAGGACCAGGAATGATGAAAAATGTTTTTAGATTTTCGGATGGCCCCTTTTGAAGCCGGTCGTCCATACAACAACGGTTTTATTCCCCCGAACCGAAAGTCATGGCACCCATTTTTTGAACCGACTTTCATTTCCGTTCGTTTCGTTGGCGGGATTATTTTCAGAGCTCACATGTACTGGATAGCAAATCGAAGCTTGCTGAGCATTAAAAATTTGAAAGTGAAAATTTTGGCGGGTGTTTTTTGTACCTTCTACTGTTCAAAGCACATGCTACCGGTACGAGATATTTGGATACAATTATAAGCCTACATTTTGATCGAAAAATACAACTAGCCTGTTAGGAACATATTGACTAGAATAGTAGTGGCTTTCAAAGTGCTCTTTACCGTCGCTGGGGGCTTTAAGGGTCAACCATTTTATATTTTTGGAATTCCTCATAGAGAAAGAATTTTTTTTTTTAGATTTAGAGTTATAAGTTCAAGGCTGCGATTTTAACGCTTCAATTGGAATTTTGATGGGGGAATTGAAAATTGATAAGATAAAAAAATTTTAGCTTTTAGTTTTCTTTAATACAATTCGATTTCACTGACCAATTTCTAACTTTTGAGTGACCATTGATGACCAATGTGGTCAATTCTACCATCTATTAATGGGATGTTTGTGCCCATGAAAAAAAAACAGAACTCATAAAAAACCTTTTACATAATATAAAAATGGTGTTTTCGAGATGATTTATTTTCGATAACTTCAAAAAACTGTTAGTAAAACTTCCAACATTTAAGAAAAACTAATAATAAAACAGTGCGAAATTGAAAAGCGAAAAAAATACACACATGCAATTAAAAACATGCAAAGTGAGTTTCCAACATGCTCAACAAAATCATCCATATTGAAAAGTGGGATAATCTTCAACAGATATTTTCATTAGATAAGGGATGGAAAAGATAAAAAAGCAGTTTAATCTTTTGAAGATAAAACTATTAGGCCAAATCTATTCAAGCTTCCTAAGAAATTATGTTTGTAAAAAAAATAAAGTATCAAATTCAAAATAAGGGGCCGGCTAAAGGGGTCTTTTATATAAAGTTTTCAATATCTTAGTCATCTTGCCGTTTTTATACATCGGATTGGGTTGAAAATAGGCACAAAGGAGTTATTTGGGACAAACATTTGAATTCACTTATCCAAATTAAAGTGAGGGGTCGGCCTAAAGGGTCGTCCATATTAACTATTCACTGTTTTTGCGATATTGTCGTTATTATACATCGAATTTAGATGATAATTGGTACACGAGAGTTTTGAGGGACGATCAATCGATTTCAGGTATTGAATTCAGCGTAAGGGGCCGGCAATGGGTTCGTCCATATTAACCTTACATTATTTTTTAAATATCGTCGTTATTATAGATCGGATTGGGATGAAAATTTGCACACGGTAGTTTTCAGAGACGGACAATCGACTTCAGATATCAAAGATTGTATAAGAGGCCACCAAAAGGAGTTTAACTTTTTGGCAATAATTGCGTTGTTATGCGACAATCGACTCGAAATTTTTACACGGGGTTTTTTTTTGGCTCGGGCAATCAATTTCTGATTTTAAATGAAGTAGCAGACGACAGAAGAGGTGTTCGTCAAATATTTTTGCAATTATTGTTTACAATTAATTCGGAAATGCATCTGGAAAATATTTGGCTATTGACATTCATACAAACTGTTCATGACATATTCCAAGTTGAAAGCGAAACGGAGTTCGTATGGGATCAGCTAGTGTTTAATAATAGTAAATTTTTTTTGGCATAAGACTTGAATATTTCATAAAAAATGCAAATATCCAGAAAAAATATAAAATTCTGAATCTCTGTGTACTTAACACGACAGTAAGATTCTTTCTATTCGTGCATCGTTTTTGGTCTAAATTTACACGACTCAATGTAACGATGATGTAAATTTAGATTGAAAACGATGCACGAAATTACACGAATTTTTCTTGCTGTGTGTAAAAAAAAATAAAAAAAAGACAAAGTCATTGTAGGAAGTAAGGTTAACAATAGTGAGATGAATTACAGATTTCCGCTCAATTATCAACAACTAATTATTTATTATATGATGTATACTTTGAGACTCATCATTTCGTAAATGGGTGAGTTTTTACATCGTTAACATTAAGTTATGTATGTATGTATGTATGGTAGCCACCTTGGGTGCACGGTTGTACCGCAGTTGTGGCTAAGGCTTCATCAACAAGTCACCGTAAGTTACCATATATCCAGTTAATAAATGCTGGATGAGACGTTCAAGGGAATGGATTCGTAACTAGAGTAACTTACGATATCCGAAGGGTTAGGATAGTTTGGTCTCGAGAAGTTATTGCCGAATATACAACTAACTCACTATGCAAGTCTCTGTAGTCCCCGCCCCCAAAATTTGTTTTTAGAAGAGCGCGTCAAACAGCAGGAGAACTTAATACGAGTAGGACTGCCACAGATCCATACCCATGCGCTCAATCCCTTTGTTTGATGCCCTGATGCATCCCACCGACCCCATGAAATATAACAATTAATATACATTTTATATCATGAATACAGTTTTGTATGAATATAGTTTGAAATATAATGGGATACAATATAAAATGGAATAAATATAGTTTAGATTAATAATGAATTTAAATATGTTAAAAAATATCCTACATAAAACGTTTTAATAAATAAAACATGCTACATATGTACTATCTGCTGAAAACCTGAAATATTTAAGTTGATGAATATAATTTTGAACACATAATGATGGAACTGTAAAAATCCCTCATAAAAAGACCTTAACGGAAAAGAATAATTAATAAAAACCAAAACGTTATTGATGTTAGTTAGTAGGACAGTTGCTGAAAAATTGACAAAAAACGCTTTGATAAAGGTCTTTCAGTAATCATGATTAATTAAAATGAAAAAGGTGATAAAAATATATAGAAGATAAAAGATAATCTTTATCAAGGAGACGACACATTCTAGTGACAATTATATCTAAGCATGTAATATAAAAGCTGATTTACATCAGTCTCTGCTTTTTTTAAATCTGCTGAGCTCAAAGAATTCTGTATATATTCATTTGACTTTAAATTTTTTTAATGCATTTGATAACAAAAAAAATAATACAAGTCAATAATATAATAATTGCAATGACGATCTACTTTGGTAAATAAGATTTGCTGCTGTAAGAAAAAATGATACTGATTATGTTAATCCAGTATTAGCTGGATTGAGTGTCGTTTCGTAGAGCTTGGTGCTGAAATAAAAACAGAATTAAATCGAAACCTTGCATTCATTCATTAATCTTTAATAACAGATAAAAATATCTTGCTAAAAAATATATTTTATTAAACACCAGCGATACAATAATTAATGCGAAAAATAAAATAGAAATCATATTTGAATGAAATGTTGATAGAAATTTCCTAATAGGTACCGTACATATGATATAATACTTTAAGAAATTTCAATATATAAATAAAATAATGTTAATTTTCTTTGAACTTTGCGCTGGAAACAGGAACAAATAAGCTGAAAAGTTAGTAGATGGGAATGAACATTAGTTTACATTCAAAATAATGGAATAATAATTATCTGTCTTTGTTTTGGTCGGATATTGTTCTTCATCATTCTATGGCCGGTGAAACCAATAAAAATGATCATTAAATTTAGTATGGTGACTAGTTGTAATAAGGAGACCACATATTGCGTGGAAGAAAAAATGTTATAAGGCAGTTTACGTTTTTGTTTATAAATTAATTTCATGACACTTATTATGGGGAAAATGAAAAATGTATTTGGCAAACAAATGTTGAAACATAGTCAAACACCAACTGAAATATTTAAGACAATTAAATAAATTAAATCAATTAAATAAAAACGATCCGATAGCCCTCTTATCTGTAAAATTAATTTTGAATATCATTTTGTTTGTGTTTTTCTAAACTGAAAATTGATAAAAATAATAAAACTTTATGATTATTTATAACTTGAACATATAGTCGATTTTTTTTTTAAATTGGAATTGATTAGATGTTCCGAAATTTCAAACGCGTTTTTCTCGTTTCGAGCTAACTGCTAGTTTCGCCCTTATGAAATGTTACGGTAGATGTCACAAGGTTTCCAAATAGCATGGGAGAACTACGACCTGCAGTAGCAACCGAAACAGTGCACCTGTTGTAAAACATTAGGAAGAGGTCAAAGAAAGGAAAAAAAAAGACAGAGAGAAAGAGAAGAGATACGATGGAATTTCCTCACCAACTGATGCCTTCCGTCCAACGCTTGCTTTGATCCTGTCCAGTCCGACAAATTGGCCCTTATTCTGCGCCTCGAGTGACGTGACGATGGTAGAGTCACCCAAGTCACTCTATTCCAGCAGTCGGTTTAGGTGAGGAACGTCACTTCGGATGAACTTTGTGAGTTCTTACCCTATTCTCGTAGTCACCGTGGGTGAGAATCGTCGCATTCAGGTGACGATTTTAGGTGACAATTGTCGGTACCTTTTCAGGTGGCGACGAGTTAGGAATTTAATCGAAAATGTATGTAAAGTGGAATGGTTAGGCTCTGAATATCAAACTATACTAATGTATGATATTTTGAGAAACAATTAACCCGATTCACGTACTTTTTTCTATGGCCCTTATTCTGCGCCGCGCGTGACGTGATGATAGTCGACTCACCCAAGTCGCTCTATTCCAGTAGTCGGTTTAGGTGACGAACGTCACTTCGGATGAACTTTGTGAGTTCTTACCCTATTCTCGTAGTCACCGTGGGTGAGAATCGTCGCATTCAAGTGACGATTTTAGGTGAGAATTGTCGGTACCTTTTCAGGTGGTGACAAGATAGGAATTTAATCGAAAATTAATGTAAATCAGAATGTTAGGCTCTAAATAGTAAATTATACTAATGAATGATAGTTTTGGAAACAAAATGAAACAAATTTATTAGCAAATATGATTTTTAAATATATTGAAACTTTTTCATTGCTATCTAAAATATGTAATTTGCATTGGAATACTGAATGAAAAGAATGATCTCCAAATAAAAACCAAAATTCAGTTTTAATTGAAATTTTATTCGCGAAACATTAAAACGATGAAATGACGAAAACTTTGAAAATCAAATATTTGTACTTTTTATTTATTTTCACTTTTTAATGATAATATGCCATTATTTTTCAAAATAAAAAAAATGTGGAATTCAAGTGAAGGATACAGGTGAGGATTACCGATATCAATAATCGACAAGTCAGAACATTTAAACAAAAATGAATTTCCTGGGAGGTTCCAAAGAAAAATAAGCCGTTATTGGTTTTTTGAATTGGTTTTTTTTTCATTTGGTTCAATGCTTTATTAAATAACTTTACTGTTTTGGAAACTTTAGAAAACAAAAATTTTATTATGATAAATATAATAACTATTATAACAATAGTAACCCGATCTGGAGTCTATGGAATCCCCACCATCGATTGACAGTAATCCGTCGATTCTAATGGAACTCGATGACTCCGATTCTCCGGCCTTACCAACTACTAGTTGGAAACTTTACTTGCGTATGACCTGATCAACTATCAATCCTTCTTGGTTTCTTTTTTCGTTCGGCTGCTGAGCTACATTCCAGCTGTGATTATCCACCAGCTGGGGAGCCTCCAACTGATTTTTCACAACAATATTCACCGTATTTTTGAAGGTGCAAACCGCTTTTTCGGTATTTGGCAATTCGGCATCGATTTCCTGTAAATTGGAAGACGAATCAGAAGCCATCGCAGGTGTCATTTGTGTTCAACACGACCGCGAAATCTGATCATTAATCTGGAGCCGACGGATTTCCCAGCAGCAATCCTTGTGGTCGGGCCTGTCGTGTAGTTTGTGTTTGTTGGCTGCCGGAGTTTGATATCATAGAGCGCACGGATTGTAATCCTCGATTTGGTACCCTACTAAACAATCCTTGAAACGCTGAAGTTATCATAAACGCAGAGGCAATTTTTTGAGATCTGAAAATAAAAAGTTGATGGTAGGTATATTTTTCGTGTGTGCCGTATCTTTTTGCTAACTTACCGTTTTAACTATCTCGACTGACAATTGTACTTTTAAAATGTTTACAACTAGAGGTTCCAAGCTAGCACATTCGCTAAAGATAAAATTCCAGCGTTCCAAATTCCAGCGAATTCAGGACTTCTTCCACCGAATGGCCGGCCCGGCACTCTCCTTGAAGCACACATTGCAGACGCCGATGATTTTGTGCAAATCATTTTCGATTCCTTGTTTGGAAGACTTTTCCTCGCTGATTTCCGCCGAAAACTTGAAAATTTTCCGAAAGAAAAAACAAAAATCTAAGTTTGACAGTTCGGGGCTCACCTAGTCACTCAGCTGGGAATGAACATCTCTCACTTGCTGTCACCTCACTCACACCGACTGTGGGAATAAGGTGACAAGAGTCGAGTGACAGTGGGGTGACTCGCCAATCTTCACGTCACGCGCGGCGCAGAATAAGGGCCTATATCAATTTAGAAAAAAAAAATTCTTGATGATAAAAAATCAAAGGAGATTTCCTTTTTAATCTGATCGAGTTCTTAACAAAAATCCAAAATTGAACCTTAAAATGAAAAACTAAAGTTGAATAATAAAACAAGTGAGGAGTAAGTTTTTAATTGAATAAGTTTATATTTTTCAAATGATCTTCTAAACATTAAATTTAACAAACTACAATTTAATACGGCAAGCGCTGCTGCCATTCGAAAATATAAAAAAACGGTTAAATTAATAGGTCTCCCCAGCAGCGTGACGTTTTTCTTCAGGCTAGTCAGGCACTAAATAACTTACTAAAAAAAACAGGAGAAAACCACATTTAGGTACTTAAAGAAGCTGCCTGCAAAACACATATCTTACTTACTTGGATAAGCTAAATTAAATCCGTTTTAAGGGTTTTATGATGACTGGTTGGTGGACTCATCCGCCGGCTTGGGCATTTGATTTGTGGTTAGTTTTTCTGCTCCAATCAGTCAGCTTACCAGCTCATCCGCTGCAAATGTCGGCTCCAAATCCGGCCTGGACGACTTGCTAACACCGTAAAATTAGATTGTGGTCTTTTCCGAACCGAAATTCGCAGTTGTTGATTTAAAAACTAATTTTAAAATTCGGAAACGCGAGCAAAACAAAACAAACCGAGCTAGTTTGACACATGAGCTCACTCAGTCACTCACCTACGAATGAACCTCCGTCACTTTACCCACATCGACTACGGGAATAAGGTGACAAATCTCACGGTGACTCCGAGGTGAGGTGACAATCATCACGTCACGCGCGGCGCAGAATAAGGGCCATTAAGAAGCGCTGCGTCTCTAGCGAATAACAAACACCTCGCCAGGTATATGTAGGTACATGTTCGGACAAGTTTCTCGTCTGCCATTTTTTATGAGCACTGTTTATTGAATTTCACTGGCACTTTTCGAACATACAATAATCACTGTGTTTTTCTCCCGAATTCTGGAATCTTCTTCACTCTGAACCTCCGCTTGCCATCCATGCGCGGGGGGCAAAAAAAAAACTGTAGGTACACATCGAAATCGCTAACAATACTCGACCATGATTTTTCCCGATTACATCACACGATTGTTTTGTTGTTTCGAATTTGTATCAACGAACACTGATTATCATTTTCCACAAAACTGCATTTGTAACACGCTAACAGCTCACAAATGTTTATGAACGCACAAATTTTTATTTCACTTGAAATTTACGTACGCGCATCGCGGGAGAAAAAAAGGAACACACCGCACTCGTCAAGAGCACAAAGCAGACTCGAGTTAACATTAAGTTTACTCAAATATTGTTGAGATAGCATGAGAAGATGAGAAAAAAGTCATTCAGTAAAGTAATGTTGTGAATGATAGTCGCGTTCGTTCTCTTGGTAAATAGAATGGGTTGAATGGTCATTAAGATTATGATTACAGTGAATTGTGATTTCGGGTGATTGCAACTCTTAACGCAGTCACTACAGGCGCAGTCAGACAACGAGAACGCGCTAGAAAAGTAAGTAGAAACAAACAAATTTATACAATGAGGCTGATGAAAAACTGAAGAAGCTTCACAATTAATCAAGATGGCGATATTAAGAAAGAGTGATTGCAACTCTTAACGCAGTCACTACAGTCATCTTACGAAAAACGACTGATTGATTGATTGACTCGATTGATAGAGGAATTAGATTTCGTGATTGTTTACCACCCTACGCAACCAAACTGATTAGTTAACCCATTTTTTCGGTCCAAATCTAAATTTTATCGGGTTATTGCAATATGAATATGAATGATATTAATTTTTATTATATTGCCAGCTCAGCCATTGGCCGAGGCGGGCCGCACGCGTTTATTTTTCGCTGACAGTGAAAACTTTCTTTAAAATAAATTTTAAAAGTGATTTTCAAATGAAATTGAGGAAAAAAGTTATCGAGAGTTAGCTAAGTGGAATCCCAATAGTACTTACAGGACGTTTTGAGGAGTTTTTTGTGAATTGAGGTGGAATCAGAGGATTTCATTTTTAATTTGATTAAAATGTTGTTTTCCGGTAGCATGAAGACGAAATGGTTTCTATGCATTCTCAATTTGGGGGAGTCGAAATATTTTCGTACGAGTTTTGAATAGTTGGAAAAAACAGGTGTTTTTGGTTGCAGTAGTGATTTAGCTACCAAGCTGTGTCGCTTTTTGTGTTTTTTACTATGAAATATTGCCGGAAGTTGCCTCCCAATTTTTTTTTTTGTGATGCCGTGTGTGAGTTATGAATTAGAACAAGAAGAGAAATGGTGAAATCGAAGAAGAAAGTATGGTTGCTGAGATGTGTTTCTGGTTGGGTTCCGTTTTAATAGAATGGTTCACTTTCATCAATCGGACAACTACATAGACGGCACACGGATGTTCACATTATGCTGATACTACCAAAAGCTAAGTAGAACCATTTTCATTAGGTCACCTTGTAAGATTGAATTATGTGTTTAATGTGGTTTAGATGAGAGTGTTGTTCAAAAATTTTTAAGCCATTTCATTTGCGATCCAATAATAATTTTACAAAGTTTTCTAGAGCTTCGTAGAACACTTGCCTTTTGTGTGACTATCCATCTTTCTTGCTATTTTTTGAGCCAATCTACTTCTTTTTTACGTATAGCAAACGGATCTTGTGTGCGTTCCATTCCAAATAAAGCAGAAAGATTTTATAGGCTCACAACACTTTTCATCATTATGTGAAACGTGGGTGGGTGTTCAGGGGGTGTTAAAGGAACCTGATTGTATTCGTTTAGAATGATTTGAGAAGCGGAAGTGTTTGAGTGAAGATGAATGAGATACCTAAGGGGAGCGATTTCTTCCGATTCTCAATTTTAATGTAATTCATACTGTAGATGAAAAAAAACTAATTTTGACTGTATACATAAATTTCTTATTGACATTTTCACAGGTTTTCATTTTTAACACCACTTTTATCGTACTGCCGAACAACGTGACATTTGATTTTCCAGAATTTTGCTACCTTTCATTGATCTGATAATTCTAGTAAATGCCAACCGAATTGTATAAATACCAATACTGGAATCATAACGCAGAACTAATGATATTATATATTGCACGCAACGCACGTTGTTTTAATCATTGTTATTAAATCTAATCATAAATATTAGTTTTTATTATGTACTAGCTGATCCCGTACGAACTTCGTTTCGCTTTAAATGATTGGTACGTCAAAATGAGTTTAGAAAATGAATTCTAAACATTCTTCCGATAATTTTGGGGAAAAATTCAACAGTGTTTAAAGTCGCTACTATTACTATTACTTGAAATTCAAATTAAACGGTTGATTGGCTTTTTACTAAAATTTATGTGAGAGTGTTTTCTTCTCGATAGGTTGCAAAATCTAGACATTATGGCAGAAACATGTACTATTTGTTTGTGTGCACGACTCTTTTTCTTGACCTTCACACTTAAATTGGTATCAATTAACTGCCTCCAACAAAATTATTGCACAAAACACTGAACTTTCAATGAAACCCTCTTTTTCTGTCCCATGGCCCGAAATTCGATAATTGAAACCAATTTTACGTTCCTCAAAACTCCCTTGTGCCATTTTTTCTTTTCAAATTTTATGTAAAATAACGTCAGGAACTTGAAAACAGTGATCAGTGAATATAGAGGCCCCTTTCGCCGACCCTTGACACGGAACATGTTACCTGGAGTCAATTGCTCAAAGTTTATAACCCTCATCTGAACATTTTCATCTCAATCCGATGCATGATCACGACAATATCGCGAAAACAGTGAGCAACTAACATGGACGGCCTTTTTTTTACCACGATTCAAAACTTGACACCTGAAATCAATTATCTTTTCTGTTAAACTGCCATGTGCCAATTTTCATTACAATTCTATGCTCAATCAAGGGAATGTCGTAAAAACAGTGAACAGATAATAACCCCTTTTGCCGACCCCTGAGTCAAGATTTGAAACCTGAAAGCAAAAGAGCGTCCCTCAAAACTCCTATGCGTAAATTTTCATCTCAATCCAATGTAGAATAACGTCAAAATCGCAAAAACATTAAAGTTGGGTATGGACGACTCCTTCAGCCGACTTCTGATCCGCAATTCGAAACTTGAAATCGATTGCTCGTCTTTCAAAACACTCATGTGCAAATTTTCATCACAATCCGGTGTATAATAACACCAATATCGCAAAAACATTATCAGTGAATATGGACGATCCCTGACCCTAAATTTGATAACTGTAATCGATTGCTCGTCTCTCAAAACACTCATGTGCAAATTTTCATCACAATCCAATGTAAAATAAAGCCAATATCGCAAAAACACTAATCAGTGGATATGGACGACCCCTTTTGCCGACCTCAAACCCTAAATTTGATAACTGTAATTGATTGCTCGTCTCTCAAAACACTCATGTGCAAATTTTCATCACAATCCGGTGTATAATAACGCCAATATCGCAAAAACATTAATCAGTGAATATGGACGACCCCTTTGGCCGACCCCTGACCCTAAATTTGATAACTGTAATCGATTGTTCGTCTCTCAAAACACTCATGTGCAAATTTTCATCACAATCCTATGTATAATAACGCCAATATCGCATAAACATAAATCAGTGGATATGGACGACCCCTTTTGCCGACCCTTATCTCTAAATTTGATAACTGTAATCGATTGCTCGTCTCTTGAAACACTCATGCGCAAATTTTCATCACAATCCGGTGTATAATAACGCCAATATCGCAAAAGCATTAATCAGTGAATATGGACGACCCCTTTGGCCGACCCCTGACCCTAATTTTGATAACTGTAATTGATTGCTCGTCTCTCAAAACACTCATGTGCAAATTTTCATCACAATCCGACGGAAAAGAACGTCAATAACGTGAAAACAATATTTGTCTTGTATGGACGACCCCCTTCAGAAGGGGTCGTCCAAAAATCTAAAAACATTTTTCATCATTCCTGGTCCTAATGAGCATCCATGCCAAATTTCAGATCTCTAGCTCTTAAGACGGCTGAGTCTATAGAGGACAAACAAACAAACAAACAAACAAACAAACATACAGATAATTGCTTTATATATATATAGATTCCTTTTGGTGCTGAAATCTTTTAGAATGGAAAAATTCTAATGATTTTGGTGCGGTATTAATAATTTCTCTGCTCTTTCAAATCTTTTCAAAAGCGAGCAATGGCGCTATAACCATGGTCGATGACCTGAGATGAAGGTACAGGGATCCAAAATTAAACAGTGTATAATGGTTAAAGAAATTTCTTTAATTATTGTATTGTTAAATTTGCGACTCTCTGTAGAAAAACCTCATTTCCATCCCCTGAAGGAAGAATCGCAAGGCCCAACACCAAGGAGCATAGAAATATCTTAGCATCTATGCTCCCAACGAATAGATATCAAATGAATATGGGAACGTATGGTACTGTTGTCCACGTTTCTTCCTCCCCTGGTTCCAGTCGTCTCTGCGTCCAATACTGCACAGTGGGCCCGGCCTTGTAAAGATGAATAGTAAATGTATTTTTACTATTCACCGGGATGCTGACAAGATCTGGCTGTGTATGTATCATAAGCATAAGCATAAGCATATTGCCAGCTCAGCCATTGGCCGAACTGGTTGAGAAAAATTGTAAAAATTTCCAAAGATTGTTTTTTTTCGGGATTTTAAGCCCAATGGGTTTATTCATCCCAACAAAGATTGGTTAGGTCAATCATTGAGTCTTCATTACTACATCGCATACCACTCTAGCGGTTGTAAGTTCATAACCATTCCATGGGATATAGACTAAAAGTTTGCCAACTTAAAAGGGACCTACGAAAACTTACTAAACTTAACGCTTCCTTCCGATTAATTGGATCAACTTATTGTGCTACTAAATCACATTCAAGCGTAACCCAACAAATCAGCAAACTAAATAAGTTCAATAATTTAGTAGAGCGGTTCATAGCCAGACTAAATCGGCACCTTACTAAATATGTGAACGGTGAAATTTTTTCATCTTTCAAATTTCCTATAGGGACGCTCAAATATTTTGTGTTGCCTAATCGATCGATTTTAATAAATTTAATGTAATATTTTTTTAATTTTTGCTAAGAATAAACCATTGCTAATATGTGGTAAATTTCCAACAACTTTCAGCCAGTTTTTATTGTTTTTATCATGTTTTTGATATATTTAGCACTTTTTTGCTATCGTTATAATGTTTGTTATTTCAGTCATTTTGTGTTTGAATCTGGTTTTGAATTTTATCAAAATTTTATAATTTTTTAGTTCTTAACGATTTTTTTTAAATTTTCATTTCTCTTATTATACTGTATCAACATTAGGGAATGTTAGAGCATATTTATGGTGTTTGTCTAAAACATATTCTTTTGTAAAAGCTACTCATTACGTAATGTGCCAAATTCGAACCACGCTAGGGTCGAACAGTACAAAAATTTTACTGGGTCTGTTCTTAAAATCAATTTCAGATTATAGATTCACCTTTCCATCAATGAGCTAGAGCCCTTGAAATCTCTGTGATTTTATATTAAAATCTGATTTGGTTTCAGAACCACCTGTAGTAAGAAGTCTATTGATACCTATTGAAACGTGCGTTTGGACATTTTTTAAGGATTTTTTTCACAACATTTGCAGTTGCTTATACCGGATGTTATCCAATATAAAAATTCAAATTTTATCATACTGTGTTTTATTATGAAAAATATAATGTTGGTGCTAATTGCTGGTGCTTTTAAAACAACCCTTAACAAGCCTGCAAATCAAAAGTAATCGCTTATCGTGTCGACCAAAGTAGGCTGTAAAGTTAGAATTCCTGCCAAACAGACTGCCGACGCGTAATCTGTTTCCTTTTTTTTTTTTCGATTGAAAGTTACCCATGAACAAACTACGTATTGCTTAATAGGCAGATGATGACTTACAATACATCCTCATCTGCTGTCTTATCACCTGCAATATGATCCAATTGTTTGCTTGGAAAGAAAAATTCTAACAGAAAAGCATCTGTAGGTACCTACTGCCTAAATATACGGTCCTTTTCTTCAGAACGCTCTCGCTCCTCAAGCCATTCTTATCCGAAAAATGTGCGCGCCCGAAACAACCGAGCAAAAACAGATGCAACAATCCAATTTGATCTAACACACAAACGGCTTACCTTACCTGCTGCTAGTTGTCAGCTGACCAGGAACCAAACGAAATAAAAAAAAATGTGTTAAGACGTGTGTTGTTCTTGGAGGAGAAAAATGGAGGATTTTTTCTTCGACCATCGAGCAGTCAGTCAGTCCGGCTGCAATATTGCAGCTGATATTAGTAGCCTACTACATACAACCTACCTATAATGTGAGTAGATATTAAATGCATATCCACCAGTGACGGTTGATGTAATATTTCGATGAGCAGTTGTTGTCGCAGGACCCTCAAAAAACCACCGGCACTGTAACGTATAAGCAGGCTGTGGTGTGGCTAATACCGATTGCATTTGCCACTTGCCACTGCTGCTCTGCTGACTCATTAAGGAAAAAACGGAAGAAAGACACATGATGAGC
This sequence comes from Uranotaenia lowii, assembly GCF_029784155.1. Lineage (NCBI taxonomy): Eukaryota > Metazoa > Arthropoda > Insecta > Diptera > Culicidae > Uranotaenia > Uranotaenia lowii. The sequence goes on along the minus strand of NC_073693.1, from coordinate 6,846,934 downwards.
TATCAATTCGATCGACGCCTGCTGTTCTGTTTGGTCGTTTGCAGTTGAGTCATTTGATTAATAAAACATAACTGACCATAAAAAGTTAGCCAAAACTGCAAGTTTTGTTTTATTTGCTAATATTTGCTTATATCATTAAGAATTTAAAATTAATGTAAATCTAATTGGAATAGTGTCCAATAAACACAATGACATCGGAAGTGATTTTTTTGATAATAAAAACAAAAGGTTCATCCGCATTGAAGGCAATATTGTCCGATCGGCGGTAGATGGTAGAAGCTGGAAACAGGTAATTTTTTACAATCAATTTTAAGCTGTTTAGGTACACTTATTATTTTTTTTACTAACCCATACTATCAGGAACTCCGGTACCGTCTTCGTTAATTTTGAGATAACTATGCTGCCGCAAGTCAGGAAGCATCGATTTGCGACCCTGGAAGATCTCGAAATCCTGCAGCTCAAACAGTTCCCCATGGCCCATCCGAGTGAGTACATCTTCCATCCGGTGCAACGACTGGATTTCAAACCGGGGCAACGTAATGTCAACCAACTTTGGCATGGCAGTAGTTTCAATCTCGTAAAGCATTTCGGAGCTCAAATTTTCTACTAGATTTCTGATGGTTTTCCCCTCACCAGGCAGAAGGATCCACATGGCCAAATCACTGTCCTCGCTGAACGGAATCTGGATCGCTTGGTAATTTTCGACGGAACTGTGCAACACTTCTATGCTTTCCCGCATCATAGCAGTATCACGTGGTCCAGTGCGGTAGTTAAACTTTCGCTGATCGGTGTTGGCCAGAGGAAACATTTCGGCCCATCGAGCTTCCAGCGTTACAGTGTTACCCAAAAACATTTCTGTAACGTTACTAGGAAGTTGATCTAGGAAAAAGTCTGCGATTTTTCCTTTAGAAATAAAACTGGCCCATGCATTGACGGATTTTACAATAGGCGAGGATCGACTAAACGAGACTTCCTCCGGAACTAAGCCCAGCACTTTCGCCACAGATGAGTTAAAGTGTTCACTAAAAGGACGCTTATCTTTCAATAGTTTGTAACTCATGGTCAGATACTTATTTTCATGAATTTCTTGTACGAATTTTATCGCATTATTGGTGGTTTCCAATTTCGAATCCGGCAGATAGAAGGATTTTTGTACGACGTGATCCAACGAGGATCCAGCAGCCTCATAGAAAACTGCCATTGGAAGTCTCAAAGCTATCGGCGATACTGCTGTATTGATCTCTGGACTGTACAGAGCCTTGAAATAATTGATAGTGAAATCGCCATCTCCAAAACTGAAATCGGGCGCGCCAAAACTGTCTGGATGGGGTGGACCACCGTTCGGTTCTTGAGTTAGAACGCTTCCAACTGTGCCAACCAGTACCAAAACTAGAATCTTCACTCCAAACTTCATTGATATCTCACAAAAAATTACTTTTCAGAAATAGTAAATAAAATACGTAACATCCAACCCCGTTCAAACCCGGTAAGCGACTGAAGGCGAAACCGATCAGTAAGAAAGTGACCCAGATTTTGTTTCGATCCGAAATAGTTAACACTTACCCGTTGGCCGGCGCCGACCGGCAGATAGGTGAATCATATACCGACTTGTCTGTTCGTTCGTAGTACTTTCTTCTTCTGGTGTGATTGGGATTAACCTTTACCGAAGTCGGACGTCTGCATGGATCGGTAAAAACAAAAAGTTGTACATGCATTTCGCGGCACCGGCCACCCGTAAGTCGCTGATCATGGGTAGGTAGATGATAATTTTAACAACTTTAAGAGTAAAACGATTATGGTTCGTCATTATTGTTAAACAGTATTTTCATTAATTAATTTACTGAACAAGGTTTCGTTGAAAATTAAGATTTATTAAGGGTTAACAACTTAAATTAGGCAATAAAGGGTGATACGGTCAAAATTTGGTCAATATCAACTTGACGTATTTCTTTCAATTTTGCATTTAAAAAACCTGAACACCCCTCATTTTGAAGGTGTGTGTGTGTAGAATGTTGCTCCTATTTTGATTTTGGAACTCACTCTTCAGTTGACAAAATGCCGTCCAAGGAAGAAGAGCAGCGTATCAAAATTTTGCTCACGCATCGCGAAAATCCGAGCTACTCGCACGCAGAGCTGGCAAAATCGCTAAAAGTTGCCAAATCAACCGTTACAAATGTAATTAAAGTGTTTGGGGAATGTTTGTCGACAGCCAGGAAGTCTGGAAGCCGCTGAGACGACAAAAAGAGTTGCCGATAGTTTCAAGCGAAACCCTAACCTCTCTCTACGAGATGCCGCAAATAAACTGGGTGTATCGTCTACAACCGTGCATCGAGCCAAAAAACGAGCCGGACTATCGACTTACAAGAAGGTAGTGACTCCAAATCGCGATGATAAACAAAATACGACGGCCAAAGCGCGATCCCGGAGGCTGTACACGACGATGCTGACGAAGTTTGACTGCGTGGTAATGGACGACGAAACCTACGTCAAAGCCGACTACAAGCAGCTTCCTGGACAGGAGTTTTATACGGCAAAAGGAAGGGGAAAGATAGCAGATAATTTCAAACACATGAAACTGTCAAAGTTCGCGAAAAAATATCTGGTTTGGCAAGCCATCTGTACCTGTGGCTTGAAAAGCAGCATTTTCATAGCTTCGGGACTGTCAACCAAGAAATTTACGTGAAAGAGTGTTTGAATAAACGTCTGCTGCCTTTCCTGAAGAAACACGGTTGTTCCGTACTGTTTTGGCCGGATTTGGCATCTTGCCATTACGGTAAAAAGGCCATGGAGTGGTACGCCGCCAACAACGTGCAGGTGGTCCCCAAAGGACAAGAACCCTCCCAACACGCCAGAGCTCCGCTAAATTGAGAAATACTGGGTTATTGTCAAGCGGAACCTAAAGAAGACCAAAAAAACTGCTAAGGACGAGCAGCAGTTCAAGGCAAACTGGCTTTCTGTGGCGAAGAAGGTGGACAAGGTGGCTGTACAAAATCTGATGGCAGGGGTTAAGCGTAAGGCCCGGCAATTCGGATTTGGAAAAGCGGAAGCCTAACTCAATATATTTCTCCTGAATTTTATACTAATTAAACTTGAAAAAGAAATTTATTTTGATTTTTTAAATAAACGATTTCACCGATTTACACGCGTTTTGCCTTGGCCAAATTTTGACCGTATCACCCTTTAATTTGCCGGAATCCACGAATATGTTTGTTGACTTTTTCTAAAGCGTTTACAGTTTTCTGGCCTTGAACCCTTGATCGCTGATTCACAACATGGTTTCGTTAAAAAAAAAAGGTCAACTGTCAACAATCTGGAGAAAGTATGTCAAGTGGATTCTGTTTACATCGACTTCACGAAGGCTTTTGAAAATTCACGCTCAAGCAAATTTGCAACGCCGTCTGGGGTACCGCAAGGTAGTCACCTCGGACCTGTTTTGTTTATCATTTTTGTAATTGACTAGTTTACAACGCTTCAATCTGACAAGCTCATGTATGCCGACGATAAAAAACTCTTTAGGAAAGTGCTTAGCGAATTTAATTGCTTCGCCTTACAAAACGAGATTGCCAAACAAGAGGACTGGTGCCACTCAAACTGAACGAAGGCGAACGCAAAAGAATGATGGTCAAATTCTCACGTTCACGTAATATTGCTCATCACGACTTACCAACTTTCTGGTGTGAGTTTGGAGAACGTGAATTCTATTGTTGATTTATGTGTTAAAGTGGATAGCAAATTCACAATTTCTGAGCACATTGCGCTTACTGCTGCAAAAAGTTTCGACGATTTCGACGATATTTATGCCCTTAAAGCCGTCTACTGCTCTTCAGTGCGCAGCATCATGGAGTACGCCGTATAGGTTAGGGCTCCTCAGAACACTCAATCCTCGTACGAATTCAGAATTCAGAATAATCCACATTGACTGCCACCGTATGAACAAAGATGCAGCCTGATCAATTCTGCGAAAAACGTCGAGCCGAGTAGCAGCAAACTATGATTTTTAATACCCGAACCTGCCGAATTGATTCCCCATATATTCTCCAACGTGTCAACATGTATATCTCGACCCAAACACTTCTTCAACGCCAGTTTCTCTAGATGCCATATCACTGTACTACGTACGGCCGGAATCACCCGTTAGATAAATGTTGATAAAAGTTTCAATCAGTTTTCCTTAATCTTAAGATACAAAGTCTGTAAGGTCCATTAACCAAAGACGAATAAATAAATAAAGATTATTGCATCGACAAAAATTGAACCTTTTACAAACAACTTTTCAACCGTATTAATTTTTCTATCTTGGCTGCTGGTCAAAATACATTTTTATGAACGTTCCATAGCCCCTGATCAGGTATAGTCCGTAACGACTGGGTAAGTAGCAGGAATACATTAAATTTTCGTTATACGTGACACGCACTTTAGAATGACAAAATTTGTGTGCTTTATTTATTTTTATTTATTTATCAGATTCAAGGCTCCAGCCTTTGATCCTAACATGTTTTCAAAATATCTATGATAAAAACATCTTATGACTATTTTTGATTTGTACTCTGGACTGAATTTGTCTTATGTTGATATTCACTTATGCATGTTAAGCGTATCTCTTCCTATTTGAATCAAATTTCTAGCAACTGGTGCCCTAATTCAGCAACAATCAATGCTAATGTGCTTTGGCCTATTGCCACTGTAGTGCTTACATAGTGCTAAAAAGCATTAAAGCAAGCTTTCGTGATGCCAGTTGATTGAGAGCTATGTTGCATTTCAAAATCATTTTGCAAAACAGATAACTAGTTGCATTTTAAAGGAGTGGTCCTATAATTCTAATATGATGCAGCATCGCACTCAAAAGGCTGTTATAATGCAAAATTGCACTTGATGTGCTGATATAGTGTAATTTAGTACTTGAATTCTGGTATAAAGCTATAAAATCAAAAGCTTTAGTGCTTATGCTTACTTGAGGAGTTTCAAATTGCTTTCCGTATCATTCCAGAACAGCCACAGCCACAGCGTATTGTGTATTGATCTGACAAAAATTAGCATACCTGGAGAAAAAATAAGCCGAATTGGCCCGATTGAATTAGGAAGTAGCCCTCATCAGACAATGCTCCAATGAAGAAAATTATTTATAACATAGATTCCCAGAACAATAATTACAGTAGTTTTTCGATTTTTTACGCTAAAAAAAAATTTCACCTTGAAAATGGCGAAATAGGGATTAAAATGGTGAATATAGCGAAACTTAAGTTAGAAGTTGAAAAATGTTTTTTTTATCGTCTTAAATGATTAATTATAATGTCCTAAGTAGTGGATACGCTTCCCGATCAGGAGGGAAAAACAAAATTATATCAAGATGAGATATTTTGATACTAATTTTTTTTCTATCTGAATGAGTTATAATTCAGTAATCGTAGGATGTTAAAATATCTCAAATTATATCAAAAAATCTATTCGATCATAGCTAAATTATATCAGTTTTTGATATGCTCTTATCAAGATTATATCTGGTTCAGATAGCATAGTCTGATATTAGGCAGATCAAATCCTATCAAAATTATAACTTATCAAGATATGAATGCTTCGAGAAAAATTCCTAGAGGAATGTCATCAAACGCTATTTGATAAAATCATGCTCCATTTTTGGTGTCCCAAAGATTTGATTCAATTTTTTGAATCTGCTGAGTGAAACTCATTAAAATACGGTTTGGGCCCTTCATGTCGATGTCCGTGTTTCATGAAAAGTTATATGCATATCAAAATAAGATACGATTACAATATATTATAAATATTTGAAACAAATTCTTTATCGTTGAAAGTGAGTTCAATCCTATTCAAGAATGCCAATCCAAATAAGATATAACCAAGATTCAAGAAACTAAGAGTCGAAAATTATGAGAACAATATTCTAACTGAAAAAGATATAAATATCTCGTTGAGATATCTTTAAGTTCTTATTTTGATATGCTCTCCTGATCGCGTTTGTATTAATCGATTTCGATCATTAGATGTATTTATAAAAAATGACTTAACACAAAGGATCGATTTCAGCACAAATTATTTTTCCCCATAGCAATTTAAAGAAGCAGCATGTGTTAAACAAATTGAAGTGAGTTATTTAGTTTTTATGGAAATTCAACAGTCGTTATCATCTCTCATGTCGATTTTAAAAAAGAATTCAAAGAAAACTGCATCAAAAATTTTATTTCTGCAACTTTCTGATTTACATATTTTAAGGAACTGAGAAATTTACTTCCATTAAAAATATTTTGAAATTTGCAAAACTTAGACTTTTAAAGTGTGTTTCTCTAAATTTTCCTCATGGTCATAAAATCCTTTCTTTTTTATATTTGGCAGAAAAAAATCTGATACCCATTTACATATGTTAAAGCAAAGCTAGATAAATTTCATCTTCATAAAAAAAATTCCATTCAGACACATTAAAGGATACCATAACAAAAATTATTAAATATACCATGAACAAAAACACTCTACGCTTTTTATTGAAAATTAAGGTCCTGTAAATGGTTTCTGAATGATTTATGAAAGAAAAGCGTGATAAAATCAAAACAATAACCGTGAACAAATCGAGCGTGAATTTGACGAATATTGAAAAAAACTAACAGTGATAAATACGAAAATCTATTGCATAAGTAAAAAGCACCTTCTTCCTTAAATAAAAATAAAACTATGCATGAATTTATAATATTTTTTTTATGAAACTTGTGAAAACAGGTAGCATTTGCCAATTCTATAGGAGAATAGAAAAAGGATCAAATTTACCTTTTAGGCCAGGGAATGGGAAACTGAAGGAATGTAACTTTTCGGTCAGTGGTACAATCTATCTTTTTCGTAGGTCAATTGTTCAAGTTGCACGGTAATTCTATTTTTTTTTTAATTTACGTGTATATCCGCGGTTAAATCTTATTTGTCTGTTTGTTTAGTTTGCCTAAAATATATAATTATTTTTCATTATTTTCAATATTTAAAGAATGTTCCAAATGCTCAGAAGTTACGGCATTCGGCTTTATTCAGAACTGAGCTGTTGTTGAATTCCAGCCTAAATTGGAAAAGCGTGGAAAATTAACAAAAAAAAGTAGCCTCTATTTCATTCTATGTGTCTAAAAAATTTTGGATTCTAAATATTGTATTTTTGGTTCTGAGCTGTCAAAGTTTCAAATTTTTCCGTTCGTACAACAGATTCTAATTGACTGTAGTATTGCATTCGAAATTCGAATAAAAGTCACATCTGCCGTTTCGTAACCGTGGGTATGGATTTTTCGAAAAGACCGTTTTTGTCAGCTGTAGAGGTAAACGACGGCGTGTCTCTGTGCCAAAAACTATTCATCTGCTCTCGAAATACCGGGCAAGGCCATTCACTCGTTCACTAAACGCAAACAGGGAACCCGGAACGACGGCGACGGCGACGTTTTCATCAATTTTTATGATTAGGGTGAAAGGTGCGTCCTACTTGGGTATGGGAAAACGGGAAAAACAAACGATAAGCAGTTTTTGATTTTGCAGTCAGAAGAAAATCCCGGCTGTGCGGTTGCTTGCTTGCTTGCTACATATGCCACTTATCCCTTCATTTGGAATCGTTGTGTGGCGAACGATAATGTGGCAAATGTCCTGCGCCTACTGTGGAGTGTTGTATCATATGAGAGCTATGCAGTTCCTACACCAGATGCCAGGGATAATCGGAAACTGGCGCTTGTTCGACACTTTCTAATCGCGCCGAAGCCTACTTTGTATTTATGTTATTGAGTGCGAGCAAGAGCTTCGCTAGGCAGGCTGCCACCAAACATGTTGCTGTCAGCTGTTTTGCTACCCGTGTTTTCGGAATGTTTTGCTGCTAGGAAGTCGGATAAACGCGTTCGGATATGCGCGCATTTCCACTTAGAGGTGCACATGTGCAGCATATGGGCAAATGGATCGCCGGCGTCGTCGTTGGCCTACACTTTTGTGGATGTAATATTTTATTTAAATCAACTTTCATGATTTTTTTCCGCTTGTAGTGCCTTAGGGGAATATTTATAACTGGGAACGGTTAACAGATCACCTTTCTCTACTAGGCAACGTAGCGGCCGGACTCAATTATCCGGGACACAACATTGAATATCTAACGGCCAGCAGTTAAGTGACGGATCGAACAGCTGTTGGACGGTCGAAGAATCGATCATTAGCAAATCAGAGTAGAATGGCTAAGGGAGTGCTGCTGCCGTTGATTGGGTTGGATTTACAATATTATCTGAGCGATATTCTAATGAAATCTAGCCCTTTCGCCATGTTGCTGCACCTTTACATCTGTGATTGAACAATACAGATTTTACGGGCCTGACCGTCATCGTGTGGACACTTCGAAGGGAGTGTTAGATTAACTGGTCAGTATGATTTATTGATTCAGTCAATGGCAGTTAAGGTGTTGCTTTCAATGTCGGATTTATTGCAGCTATCATGTTCTTGGAAATGTAAATCATCAGATTTTTGCGACGAATCTTAGTAGTTTTATAGTTTACATTACTCATATAGGGCTTGCGATATAGCTCAGTTGACAAATTCGTTGATACATCCCGGTGAGTAGTTTAAGTACATTTACTACTCATCTTAACTCAGCCGGGCCCACTGTGCAGTATTGGATGCAGAGACAACTGAAACATAGGGAGTAAGAAACGTGGACAACTATGCCATATGTTTCCTTGATTATAAAATGTTTGAAGTATTCACTTTGGAAGCACATTTGCTAAATTTACTGAGTTCGTGCTTCTACGGGTGGAAATTACGTTTTTCCGCACAGAAATCCAAAACAATGCAGTATAAATTAAATCAATTGATAGATTGTAAATTTTTTATTACTTTACTGGAAGTTTAATCGAGCTACATTTTTAGGATCATTGTGCACCATCATCTCTGATCATCGACTTGGATATAGCGCCTTTACTCGCTCTTGAAAATAAATATTGAAAACACAGAGAGGGAAAACTTAGTACTACCACAAAATCTTTCGAAATTAACTCTTTCAAAAGATTTTGCGGAATAATTGGTCGGGATGCGACCAGATCGAACTGAACGCCATCAGCAGTTTTTCGAGACACATTAGTTTAATGTACTAATATTTTCAACTTTGGACAAAATCTGTTAAACTTATTAACCAGAACTGATAGTTTTTAATCCAAGGAACACATCTCAGTGAATAAATTTACTTGTTTTGGTATCGCAAACGAATGACATGAGTTTCAAAATCTGCAATTTAAAATTTTTCTCATGGCGTTCAGTTCGGTCTGGTCGAAGCCAGGCCAATTGTGGAAGTACACATCCATGACTGACACAGAATCTAAACAATTCCAATGCGTCGTCATGAATACGAATAATAAGGAACAAATTTTTTTAATAAAATAACTTCCCACTAATTGAACTGTAACACAGGAAACTTTGGTTATAAATATCGGAAGTTTAAAACTGGGGACATGATTTATAAAATGAGCACATAAACAAACTGTCGGGTTCCAAGGCACAACATAATTGGAAGAATCCTTTTTTTTTGTAGGACGATTTCTGACGTAATTCTTAAGCGCATCTCGCTTTTCTTCCAGCCACTTGTTTTCAAATCATAATAGTAGTTCCAACACAGTTTCATAAATGGAATCCGAAAATGTTTCCGACAGTCTACTTTAGTTGAAAAAGTAGGTTGAAATAGAAAGAAAAACTCTTCCTTTTGGTAAATTTGTGGGGCTCACCTCACGTATCTTCATAAATTGATAAACGGTATTTAAGAATTTTCAAATTTTGTAGGGTCCTGAATATTCTCAGATAGAAACTCCCGGATTGCAACATCGGTCAGAATAAATGAATGGGAAGGATAATGGAACGAATCATCAATTGTTGCGGTAACAAGTGTGTTTCCTCTTGTAGCGAATTATTAAACCTGCTAAAGGCGGAATAAATCAACGGAGAATCGGGTCGGGCACAAACAATGAAACATTCAATTATTGACCACTATGCACTACGAATTCATGAAAAAATCACAATTTTACAATAAAAAACTATTTAAATATCAAAAAAATAATTTTCACCGCGACGGATCAAAACAAAACAAACGCGATACTGACAAACCATCGCCTACTCCATCCCCGATAAGGCCGATAAACTAATGAACAAACATAGCTAACTAAGAGCAAGTTCACTGGTGTTGAGAAAAAGTGGTAGAAATTTTGTCACTTTAAGCACATTTTGAAAAATTTTGCCATGCAAAAACATTTTCAAGATCTGTGGTTTTTTAACAACAAGTGTTGTAGGTAGGTAGGTTGTAGTTTCGCATGCTGTAATACAAAAATAGCAATACAGGTCGGACTCGATTATCCGGAGACTCGATTATCCGGAGTTCGATTATCCGGAATTTTAGACTCGATTATCCGGAATTTTAAAATAAAAAATATTTTTTTTAATTTTCATTTTGATTTTTTAAATAATTTAGTACTATAATTCACTAAATAATATTTTTATCAGCTTAGGACGGAGTTAGTGGGGTAGTAGTAGTGAGTATAGTAGTTGTACTTTATATTAAAATTCGGTTATCCACAGTGTATTGTTCTAGATCAGGGATGAGCAACGCGCGGCCCGCGGGCCGCATGCGGCCCTCGAGACATATTTGTGCGGCCCGCGGAGCTTTTTTCAAATTGAATTTATTTCCACGATTTTTTTCTACGATAGATTGATAATTATCATAAAATAGCAGTTCCTACTAAACCAAAAAATTACCAAATACCAATAACTTGATATGCACGCCACTTGTTGACTTTTTTGTAGGATTCAAGTTCTTTCAAAGGCATAGGTGCAATATTATTTATTGAAAAAATGTAATATTTAGTTACTTAGGTCATGATTTTTCATTTTAAGCAAAGTAAAAATTGTATGATGAGGTTAAATATTTTTGTTCTTGATTAATTCCAGAAATAAGAAAAGTTTTATAATAAAGACTGGGTGAACGATTATAGATTTCTTATCGACATGACTGCGAAATTTGTTTTCTCGACAAAAACACTATCTATAATTCTTTAATCCACCCCTAAAAGTTTATAACGAACTGCATTTTTAATGCCTATGTTTCAATACCTGATTTTGGCATCCTAAATTCAAAACATTTCCCAGATTTCGTCTATCACTTCTAGTTTTGATTGAGTGGGTTGATAAATAAGGTTGCCAGAATTTTTTCAGCACGTACCCGGGCCGGATAAATCCGGGCTATTTTATCTACAAAACCTGGCAAAATCCGGGCATTTGATATTAATATATCGACCATTAATCCGGGCAAATTTGGTCAAAATCCAGAAATTAATCGACAGAAATCAAGAAAAAAAAACTTGAAAACAATAGTTTTGTTTTTCATCAGCCGTTTTTTAATCGTATTTAAGTCTTTCAAAAAATTTCTCATAATTATTTTTATAAAACTAACTCAAAAAATGTCATTTTGGATGCAAAAAATTAAAAAAAATACAACACAATTTGTTTTTTGTTTGTTTTAGCAAATAAAGTGAATGAATCAGGGTAAGATGCGGGCCTTTTTCAATGAAATCCGGGCAACCGGGCCGGGCCGGACTTTTGTCAAATTTTGTGTTGAATATCGGGGCAAACTTGGATAAAACCGGGCAATCTGGCAACCTTTTGATAAATCAATAAACTTACATAAAAACCAAAAGCTGATTTTCAATCAATTAACTACCCATCATTCAATCAAGCACTCAGATATTGCCAAGATATTCTTGTATGTACAACGCTTTCGGAAATTGAATTATACAATATATATAATTCCTAAAAATAAGATTACAACTTCTTCTGACATCATTAAAGAAAGTTATTGAATATTGAATATTTGAGATTTTAACTCATTCAAAAACTTTGTTGAAGGCTGCGAAATGATTTGACTTTCGGGTTTAAAAATATCAAAGATTCAATTATGTTTAATTTTCCTTTGAAATTTCATCAAAAATGCCGTTTTTTGCAGGTTTGTAAAAAAATAACAAAAAGAAAACTTCCATTAATTTTTTTTTCTCAGAGCTAAAATTAACTTGCAGTCTATGGAAAAGTTGATCGTTAAGTCAATGAGCATTTGTATTTTACATTGCTGTCAAAAAGTACACAATTTGAATTACTTATTTTCCACCTATTTTTTAAAGTTATCTCGAAAATTGAGCTTGCAAAAAAAAACTAATTGAATTTTCAGCCCCCTTGAATGAATAAAAATCAGTTCTGAGATTCCTTTCTTCTTGGAAAGTATGAATTTTGTTGTGTTGTGTTATGTATGATGTGTTATATATTCAGAAATTTCGTAGGAAAATCATGCCAATCATTGATTAAATTGAGTGATTTTACTTCAAAATTAGCAATCAATATTACCAAAGTCATACGACTTTCATGATTCAGCCATAGAAAGCATAACCAAGAGGAATCTAAATTAAAATGATTAAATTTGTGAAATCTGTAGAAAAATTCCAGGATGAAAAATGTAACCTGTAACATTGACAAATCTGATTAAAAATCTGTGAAATAAAGAATTTTTCATGATTTTGAAACCTTGTTCAACATTTCAATGCGATGATTTCATACGAAACTTCAAATTAAAAAAATACCGTTTATAGAACAAAAAATAGAGGCTTCAAATCAAAATTTAAATTATTTGTGAAAAAACATTTCGAAAATATGCACAGAAAAAACAGCCATGCTTCATGGAACTTTTAAATGGAAGTGATGACAAAAAATTCCACCGCATCGGTTCGAACGAAAAAGGGATTTTCTTAGAAAACGGTTCAAATCGTTTTACGAACCAATAATATTCTTTTTATTTTTCAAATCAGTAAAACAATTAAATTATTGAAGAATGATCAAATTGAGTGATGAACCTATTCAACTTCGGCTAGCTTAATCACCTTAAATTTTAAAAAAAAATTTATGCAAGTACATGAAATCGTTTTATTTATCCTTTTCCAGTTTTGTTTTTGTCAGAAACTTGTCGTTATGAAAAATTGCGTGAAGCTCTGTAAACTATTATTACCTAAATTTTATTATAATGCGGCCCGCGGAAAGAATTTCAAATTAAAAGTGGCCCGTTGCTTCAAAAGGTTGCTCACCCCTGTTCTAGATCAAACTCATTAACTCTATAATACATAATATAAATATGTAGTCAAGCAAGATCGTAGCTAGGAACAGGAGGGGTAAGAATTAGAGTTGTCAATGTATTTAACTCTCTACATCCCATGGTAGCACAAGTGATCCACAACATTTGCGTCTTTATCAAGTTTCTAAATCTACTATGATGCAGTCAATAATTTTATAAACTTCCTCGTGTACTTATTGTGCTTGTCTATAAGCCTTCTTGAAATTTAGATATAGTAACTATTGAAAAACAATCTAGTAACTATTGAAACAATCAATAAACTTTTTCCAACGAATTACAACTTTTGAGACCATGGGGAACAACTTTTGTTCAAGCTCTTTCCTTACAAAAGCTTTTTTGTTGTTCAAATATTTAAAAAAAATCGTGGGAAGTAACGGGTTAATAATTTATTATTTAATTAATTAATTATCGATTGTCTTTGGTTGAAAATGAGTGGATTTTGAAATGTATTTTAGTTTATTTACAAAGTATGATCAAATGTACAAACGTGAAAGTAGTAAGAAAAAGAGGGACTTAGGCTAGGGTGTCATTTCAGTATGTTCCCCTATTCTTTTTTGTTACATTCTCATTTTAGTTAAATAAAATTCATATTTCTTGTCAGGAAACTTCTCGTTTATTTAAGCTTAAAAACAAATACATTCATTGAATAACGAAGCATTTGAACAAAAATCACTTCCGAGATGTGTCAGTTCAAGGTAAAGTGAAACCAGTAATTGTTTAATATTACATATTTGTTTTTTTTTTCTTATCACGACTTTACCTCTTTTTCCTATAAAAATGATTTCTGGCTATACGCCACTGCATTTTACAAAAATAATGAAAAAAAAAATTACAACTTAACGTCCTCAGACTGAAAAAAAAAACATTTTTTTATGATTCGATTATCCGGAATATTCGATTATCCGGAGTGAAAAAAAAATCAATACTCCGGATAATCGAGTCCGATCCGTATTTCTATCACATACGGCTGAAATAGAAACAGTGCTGTAAAAAAATACAACGTCCAAAGATCTTGAAAACATTTTTGCATGGAGAAATTTTCAAAATGTCAACATTTGTACCACTTTTTCCCAACACTAGTGAACTTGCTTTAACTAAGTAAATTCTTCATAAATGGGAGCTCTGGTATAGGTTAATCAAATTCATATTATGAATTCGACATTCATATTCATACATTATATGTTCAGCATTTCAGCATTTAAACATGCGTTCAATAATAAAAAAAAAAAAGGATGTCAAAGATCGTGGATTGAGGTCATGCCTTATAAAAAAATTCAATCCAATTTTTTCCCTGTTTATCAAATCTTTTTGAAAGCGCAGAAAAATCACCATGGAAACATTTTTCAACGATTTTCATAAAAAGGATGTTTTCATTGCTTCATCTAGAATTTTATTTTTTTGTTGTAGAAAGAATTTCCAATTCCAACTTCTGTCTCGAACTTCAAATTTGTGGTCTTCATAGTATACAATCATTCAAAATGACGGATTCTCAACTTATTCTAAACTCAAATTGAATTCAAATTTTGGTTTTAATTGTTGTACATAATTTAAATTATTTTTATTGGAGAATTGTCAAACTTCCAAGCTATCACTTATTCAATGCTGAAATTATAAAAAAAATGGTTGATACATCTGTCAGGACACGTGGTTCCGATTATTCCCCTCTTCAACGAAAGTTATAAATGAACAATTATGTCCAAATTGGCAGTGGAATCCTCACCATAACTAATGCCGCCAAATGCAAACTAAACAAACGAAAAAAATCGACCTAAACCCGATGACGGTTACGAACGCGGCGTCCGTATTTAGAAATGAAGACACATGCACGCACCTCATGTGGCCGCTGTTGCTGCTTTTCCTAGCTAGGTCCTCCTAGCTAGACTTTTGACGGGATCGCAGCGCAGCCGGAACAGCTGACAGCAATCCCGTGAGAAATCAACAAACGTCAACGGTCGCGATTTTCATTAGCTGCTCTCCTCGACCGACTCGACTCGCCGAATAAATCTTCCTCCCTGGATAAAGTGAGTGAGTGGAGGGACCAATGCATTTGGAAAATCCACACATGCGACCGAACGGCAGTTGCGTTTCCATTCCATCTCATCGTCGTTGCATTTAGTTATTTTTCGAGCAGTTGTCCTGGCCTAGCTGGGCCATTAATAGAATGCCAGACAGTCAGCAGAAGGCCGGCTGGCTCTTTCGATTCGTGCGGATGATGCTCTTGCTTCGAGTTCGACTTACTGCTGTCAACCCTCCGAGGGAGCGAGGCCAAAAAAATAAGCGTCAAGGTGTAGTTTTCTGGCTGCTGCTGCTGATCAGTGCTTGGACGGCTGCTTCTGTTTTTCGGAGCAGCCGTTCGTTCGTTCGTTTTTCGGTTGCGCGTTTTTGTTTCGGAGAGGATAAAAAGAGGGATTTAGGAAGCGTTCATCTGCCGCTAATCGAAACCCGTTGTTTTGCTGAACATATGACGAAATAACTATTTTTTAGAGTTTACACCTTAACAGGGTACCATAAGCTTGATTGAAATACTGCGATTTTCAGTAAACAAAAAAAAAATAACAAATATAAAACTGGATATAGGTACGATTATTTGAATTCCCAATCAAGAATGGAACTATGGAAGTTTTAATGTGTAACAGATTGATTAGAATAATCTATCTATCTTTTTTTTTTTAAACCATTCAAAAGGAATCTATCGGTATCTTTTTTTTAAACCATTAAAAAGGAACAACCTGCATCTCTGAAAACTTGCCACATGAGAGAGAAGACTCTTCCCTATCCAACGCACTATTTACGAAAAAAAATCGATCTGGGAGTCAAGAACAACATTTTTTTTAAGAATAGCGAACAAAATACAGTTGACAATGTTTCAAAATTTACAAATTATTAGTTCAAATGTTTTAAGATTTCTTCCCAAATTTATAAAAAGTCACAATACAGACCTTTTATTACATACTGAAAAAAAAACTATTACTGTTAACATTACCATAATTTTTAAACAATTTTTGAACATTTCTAGTCATTTTTTTTTTTTTCATGTTTTTAAACCAATTAGTACTTTTCTTGTTTTGTTTAAAATGTTGGTTATTTTTGTCATATTTGCGAATTTGTTTTTGAATTTTATGAAATTTTTAAAATTTTTGTCAACTTTTGAGAACTGTATATACTGAATCAAAGCAATCGAAAGATTTCCTTTAATTCAACCACGGTGTATACCCTGGTTGAATTGAAGCGAATCTTTCGAATACTTTGATTCAGGGGACCATTCAAATATTACGTAACGCTTTTAGGGGGGGAGGGGGTATAGCAGTTTGTTACGCTTTGTGGATTTTGCTTAGAAATTCCGAGACCAATGTGTTACGTAGGTGGGAGGGGGGGTCGAAAATACACAAAAATTGCGTTACGTATTATTTGAACGGCCCCCAGTAGAATTATTCAACCAAGTAGGCTCACAACACATATTAGAACTGTATATATATTTTTTTATTTGTTATGATGTAGTATTTTATCACCATTTAAAAACGTTTTTATGGTGTTTGTCTAAATAACATTGGTCCTGTTATAGCGAAAACTATGTATAAGGTAATGTCGTTCTGAAAAACCGTTCGATTATGCCAAAATCGGATGTTGAGAAAATCACATGTTGCCAAAAACGACCGGGGTCTATATTTTGATGTAAAAGATTTTTAACCAAATATTTTTCCAGAAAGGTATACATTTCGAATGTAATTTTGAAATTTACAATAAAAAAAATCGAGAATCAGCTGTACAAATAACTGGCAACACATCTCAATTATTGTTTCCAAGGGAAGAAATTTACAGTTAAATCATTCAAAATTATATTGTTTTGTTTTTATCATTAAAAACCGTAAAAAGTTTTTTTACCTTATTTGTATAGGTTACCATTTTTAAAAAATTTCAAAACACAAAAAAAACCATCACTTCTTTCTTGTCGGTCTGAATCGAGGGTTCTGTTAAATATCTAAGCAAAGTTCTGGTTCTGAAAAGATAAAGTGCCTTCTGTTTTCGAAAATCATATTAAAATAAAAAATATATTACACGGCTTTTAAAAGTTTAACAAACGCGTTGTACGCGTTGATTTTGATGTATGTATGTGTGTATGAGAACCCACCAGTGGCTGAGGGTCCTTCGACCCGAGTCGGTACGGGAAGTCTCGATCGCACATTCAAATATTGTTAATACTTTACTCATCAACAATAATTGCAGCACTACCAAGGGATCCGTTACTACTGCTTTGAGACAGATTTTACTCATCTCACTCCCTTCCAAATGTTCGAAACAAATAAAGAATCCTGAAACGGAACCTTAGTAGTTTTATCATGATTCCAAATTTGTCGAGATACTCTGGCTGGCTTAAACCCACGATCCATTGTATATCTGTCTTCCAATCGTTTGATGTCCTGTCCATTCCCATAATAGAGTTAAGCTATTTTTAATATATAATGAAAAGAAAAATATTTTCACATTTTCAAAGAAGTTTCAAACCTTACCTTGTTATCATTAACAATTCCTTGTACTTACTCTTGTACCCCTATAATTGAAGGGTACTATGTTGCCCACAAATTTACAGTGCTTCGAACCTATTTTGTTTATTTGTTTATTTGATACAAAATCATCTGACATATTTAGGTGTCTTAAGGATCTACTTAATATTATTTGTACATAACATGATATTTTTCCGAATTTCTTAGTTGGTCACTTAAGTCAGATTCAATACGGCGTTTGAAAGTTGAAGTGGAAACATTGTAGTAATTTTCTACAGTATTGCCATTTATTTTTTTAAGTTGATTTTCTTCGAATTACATACCTTTTTGGCAAAATATCTGGTTGAAAATCTTTGAATTTTGGAAGGAATCTTTATACATTTGAGCCTAAAAATGTAAAATGTGAAGTTTGAAGGAAAAATTGTTAGTGCAAATTAAAAAAAAAAGCTTGTGTGTATTTTGTTTGCAAATCTTAGAAAGGAAAAAGTTGTTCTGTATTTACTTGAGGCTTTGAAAGTTACATATTGGCTGACAAAGAGAAAGAACTGCCCAATTCCCTTGAATGAAATTTATGTACTCATTAATGAACTTGACCTGCACACATTACTGAGTCACAAAGAGTGCATTGAGGTGCTTTCTTCCTGGCTGGCTGGTTGGCTACAAAATCACATTACCACCTCGAGATTTAGTTTCATTTAGAACAACATCTAGGCGTGGTCTTATGATAGCGTGTTCGATTCTCATCACGAAGGTCGGGGTTCGATTCCCAAGCCGGGCAAGCTTTTTTTTTTCAATGAGTAATTCGATACTTAAGTGACTATTCTGATGCGACATATGTAGGAATTGTAGGAAAGAAGCAATTATGCAGCAAATCGAACAAATCAAAGATTTATTAACTTTTACACGAGATTTTCGATGAAACTTTCAAAACCGAAACAAAAAGCCACATTTTCTTCATCACTTCAATCAGTCGAATAACGTTTCGGATAAAACGGACTTCACTACAATAAGAAATTATCAGTGTTCAGCATCGCTAACTGAAAAATTAGCGCCGCTAGTTATATCGCTAACTCATTAAAAGTTAACGATCGCTAATTAAATACGCTAAATGTGCCGAAAAAGTTATCGCTTAAAGCTTAAAGCGCTAATCGCTAATCGCTAACTGTTGAACAAATTGAGGCCTTCGATTTTTTTCAACTCCTGAAGCCGGAATAAATAAAGTTTGAAGTATGTAATACATTTCGAGAAAATCGATAAATTGATCGAGTTTTCTTACAAGCAGCAAAACATGAATGTTAAAGATTGGAATTTAAACTTCTCTCTGTGTTCTACAAATAAAAAAAAAATATCCAAATTTTTTGACAACTACTGGAACAAAAAACAGAATGTAAAAGATGGGAGCAATTTTTTTTAAATTTTGGTTAAAAATTTACTCGATTTATCGGTTTTGTGCTAAGTAGATAGTATGTAATTTTGTTGCAAACAATCTTTTGTGCAATTCATTCCTTTTTTTGCGTTATTGTTACATTATCCCCATTTATTTATCATCTTTAGCCTGTTTTCCCCTTTTTTTTTAACTTATGGGAGTATTGTCAAACGTGAACATTTTTACAATTTCTGTTTGAACTTAAAACGAAGGCTACAATGAACTATTTACAACTTAACAATGTCAATTCATTCTATGGTGATTTTATGTTATTTTTATATGAACTGATCTGTAAAATCTCTTAAAAACTGTATTGTGAAAAGTGAATATTTCAACCACTTTAAAAACAAAAGCTGATTAAGGTATGTTAAAAATAGTTTTATATTGTTAAACACCTTTTATTGTTATCTTCCTCTGTAAATGTTGCGTGTTAAAAGGGGGGAAAGTGACACTTGTCGAGACCGACCGATCATTTTCCTACCAATCTCGCGTATTTCATTGACGCCTCGATGTAAATCAGAACCGAACCGCTTCTTATGAATTTAGTCTGAAAACTGATCCGTTTTTTCATTCCGTTCGTGTTCGTCTATCTCTTTCTCTCTAGAAGATTTCCTCTCCGCTAAACGCTATTTAACGGCAGATCCTGTCAATGAATATCCTTTTTCAGAACAGTGATGCCACATATTTCATTTATATTTTTTCATTCATTTCATCTGTATTATATATCCTTATCTTATTCCCTACATTCGTCTCCACCTCTATACTATAATTTAGGTTCAACTTAATTTTGTTTATTTTTTTTAATAAAATTCATAATCAAATTTTCAATTGCTCCCAGTAAATATTAATAAACTTTATTTCATTGAAGTTCAATTACGATTTGGACCAACCCGTTCAAATAAGCGGAACCAAACAATCCTTGTTACTTATTATTGACGGTCCTGGACAGCATCGTTTTTATGTTCGCTCGCAACCCGATTCCATGATTTGTTTTGCACTTTCTTTATAAATGTGCCTCCCGGAGACTGTTCCATTTTACTATTCCAAAGTTCCCTTCTTTTTTTTGTTTAACGTCATCTTCCCTTGTCTAACTTTACTCAATCTCGGTTTTGTTTATTTTTCCTCCTTCATCAAAAGATCATTTAAACCTATTTTGCTCTGTCTACTGTGATTCACATTCCTGAAAATTCCATTTTTTTCTCCAAAATTTTCCTTTAATGTTCTTCCTCTTTTAAATATTTCTTTTTCCCTTTCTCTTCAAATAAATTTTTTTCGTACGTTTCTGTTCATTTTTGGGCCTTCATCATCTCTTAAATCTTCCTTTCCAAACTATTTCCGTCTACCTCAATTCTCATACTGTCTTGATTCAGATATCTACTGTATCAATTGTCCCTTCCAATTGAAACATTTCCATTTTTACTTCTTTTAAACATTTCATTCTCTATCTTCCATCATCGTGCTTTACAGCAATGTTCTCTTCTCATCTTGATGACGTTATTACTTTGTTAAGGTTCTTTTCATAATTCATTGATATTCACTTTGTATTATATTCTGATTGCTTCCCAATTTTATGGCTTTTTCATGTTTGCGTGTTTCTTTATCCGTTACTTTTTGAATTTTTAAAAGATTATGGTTTCTTACTTTTGCTTCAAAGTGCATATGTTTTATTATTAAGATTAATAATTAATATTCTTCCTAATTAAATTCCGCACTTCGAGGATTAACTTTGTTCTTTTATAGATAACTCTCCCATTCTCCATAAATCTCTATCGCATCAATTTTTTTTTTTAATTTCATTTTGTTTAATGCTTTCTGTTTTCATTGCATTTAATTGTAGCATTTATCTCAGTCCCTAACTTAAAATTGAGATGAAATTATCCAACAGAATTATGATTTGTACATCTAACCCAACATTAAGCATTCAAAGCAAAACTTTAACCTTGATCATCAATAAGTACATATTCAATTCATAATTTTAAATAAGCATATCTTCAACACTCCTCAAAATTCAGAACCCATGACTCTAGATCATCGATCATAACTGTTTACCGAGAATTAGGAGCATACTACTTTTTGTCAATTCACGAACTCCGCTTTCAGGGAAGAACCAGTCTAAAATGATATTTCTTGATCAAATTTTCAAATATTTTTCGCTTTAAGCAGTCTTTTTGTAGCCTCCATCTTTAAAGATGTTTCGCAACAGTATCACAAGAAGCTATCATGTAGCTATTCCGCCTCAGTCCTTCACGTTAAGTCGCAAAGTTTCTATATCAGACCTCAGATCAAAACCATAATCATTTCAACTTAAAAACTCACTCATTCGCATTCAAATTGTTCCCTGATCGTTTTACAATCCTGACCTTATACGTGTATATCAGGTTTCATTATCGGACTCTTTAGATTTGGACTAGTTCTCATGCTCGAACACACAGACTTAAATTGTAGATCCCACACTCAAAAGTCAGAATTCGAAGTTTAGAAAAAGGATTTGAATTAAGCACCTAAAGTTTCAGAATTAATGTTCCAAAATAAAACTCAACTACACATACTCAGGACTCGTATAACTAAATCACCGTATGCTCAACTTAGGAATCCAGAGTCAGTCTCAGTTGATATTTTTAACCATCAAACTCTATAGTGTTATCTCACTCAGGGGTTTATGTCGTGCTGCCCCTCTCAGGGGTTTGCAACTTTTTCAATTAGCAGAACTGCTCCTCTCAGGGGTTTGTTCTCTTACGTTCTCTTTCGCGGTTTTCAAATCTCATCTTTTTTTATATTTTCCATACTAGCACATTTTATTTTAGTTTATTTCCACTTTCGTAATTTTCCTTTTTTGAAAAATTCTTTTTCTCTCTTTTTCAGCCTCGATTGTCCATTCTCAATTTTTTTTTTAAACTTATTGAAAAATCTTAATCACCATTTTCCAGTTGTCGATTCTCGCTTTTTCCGTGATCCAATTTTCCTTCTCCCTTTAGCGCTACATACTTTTCATTACCCACTATTCATCAGTTTTCTATTATGAATATTTTCGTTTTTCATCTTCATTGTACATTTAATCATTAATTATCAATTCTCAGTATCGTTTTCAACTCTTTTTTTTTATTATTTACACTATACTTTCGATACTTATTTCATTTTCTATTTCTCATCTTTTCTTTCTTCTTTTTACTTTTTCTATTTTCTGTTAAATTTTTAGTCCTCCAATATCTCTTCATATTCAATTCTTATGTCCTTCTCTACATTTTTCATGCTTTATTTTTGAACTCCATTTACCGAATCTAATTTCTTACCCTTTTCAATTTAATTCTTCCATTTTTTTTAAATATTCACTGTTGTGATACTCCCTTTTCCTAGAATATCTATTTTCTTTCTCTCATCCTATTTTATTCTAATTTTTTTCTTCAAGTTTTTACTATCTACCGTAATTTATTTAAAGTAAAATCTACTATTTTTCTGTGTCATTTTTTTTCCTTTCCCCAATCAAATGATTCTTTTTCTTAAAATATCTTAATTTTCCGTTTATCCATTATACCTTTACTGGTTATTAATTTATCTTTCTCTATTTATCGCATTTATCTTCCATTTTCCGCTCTTTCTTTTCAAATTTCTACTATGAGTACTTCTTTTTTTTTATAAATATTTTGTTATCAGATTACTCCTTTTCCTATGCTTTATCTAGATTTTAGATTTCTCCATCTGAATGTTATGCTCCTTTTTTAGAATAATTATGATTGTCTCATCACTTTTTTCTTTTCCATTATTTTCTTCCACTTCCAGTAACCCTCTTCAAATTTGTGTTGCCCTTTCAAAGTTTGCGATTATTTTCCTCTTCCTTATTTTTAACATTAAGTGTTGCTGCCCACAGGAGTTTGCACTTTCTTTTTTTTAAACCTCTACTTAAGTGAAACCCCATAATTCGAAATTTCTTTTTCTTCTCTTTTTGCTAAGGGGTTTTAATTTTATTTGTCGGTTTTTTTTCTTCCTTCTTCATTTTTTTTAATACTTTATTTTCCTTTCTAACTTTTTATCATCATTTTTTTTTATTTTACACACTTTATTTTTAGTACTAATTTTCTGTCCTCCATTCAACAAAATTCCATTATTTTCGAACTCTTTTCACTATTTCTTCCTTGTATCCATCTTCAATTGTTTGAAATTTTATAATAAATCAAATAGCATCTTACAAAAAATTTTTTTTTGAGCAATATTTTCTATTATTTTGTTTGTTTATCCCTTTTTAAGACCCTTTATAACCATCGTGCTGCCACTCTCAGTAGTTTGCACATAGTATGAATATAAATTCAAGTTCTGCCCCGCACAGGGGTTTGTACATCCCGTGATCAGAAAATTTGACACTGCTCCTCTCGGGAGTTTTGTATCTTCCTACATATCGACCGTGATACTGCTCCTCTCAGGAGTTTGTACCTCTCAAACATCAATTTCGATACTGCCCCACTCAGGGGTTTGTATCTCCCATCAACATCAATCCTGATACTGCTCCTCTCAGGAGTTTGTACCGTTCAAACATCAATTCCGATACTGCCCCACTCAGGGGTTTGTATCTTCCATCTACATCAATCCTGTTACTGCTCCTCTCAGGAGTTTGTACCTTCCTTTAACATCATTTCTGAAACTGCCCCTCTCAGGGGTTTGTTTCCTTTTCCTCGTGCTGCCCCTCTCAGGGGTTTGCACCAAACAATCCAAGTTTTACTGCCCCTCTCGGGGGTTTGTTTTTTTTTTTTCAAAAATAATTAGGATACTGCTCCTCTCAGGAGTTTGTATCACACACATTGTCCATTTACCAATTGAACACGCATAAAATATCATTAATCCGATTTGAAATTCCTGAACAGTCACTGCAACAACAAAAATCAACTGCTACATTTTTTTTTGTTGCCATTCCACTAAAATTTTCTGCCATTTTCTATTTCGACATCTTCTCCTTTCTTTTCAGTTCCACTATTTCAGCCATTTTGCGTACCATAAAACCACATTTTTCACCGAACGCCGAAATCTAGGTATTCCACTCCCATCTGAGAGAGGAATCAGTTCTTAATTCTTGACGGCTAAATCGAACCGACCGCGCCATTGTCGAGACCGACCGATCATTTTCCTACCAATCTCGCGTATTTCATTGACGCCTCGATGTAAATCAGAACCGAACCGCTTCTTATGAATTTAGTCTGAAAACTGATCCGTTTTTTCATTCCGTTCGTGTTCGTCTATCTCTTTCTCTCTAGAAGATTTCCTCTCCGCTAAACGCTATTTAACGGCAGATCCTGTCAATGAATATCCTTTTTCAGAACAGTGATGCCACATATTTCATTTATATTTTTTCATTCATTTCATCTGTATTATATATCCTTATCTTATTCCCTACAACACTTAATACATCTCTCCTCTAATTTCAGTACGCATTCCTCTAATGAATCCAATCATGCAATCAGAATGATGCCTAATGTCACCTCAACTTGATTAATGACAAAAAGTTTATTCTATCACTGAAAATTAGAATGATTGATACAAATATATGGGAGATTAGCGGTCTTCAATTAGCGGAACAAAAAAATAGCGGAACTTTTTAATTCGCTAGATCAGGGGTTTTCAGATCGTGCTCCGCGGAGCACTTGGTGCTCCGCGAAGCTTTTGAAAGTGCTCCGCGACGTACGCGACGAAAATCATAAACCACCTTTGAAAAACTCTGATATTTTTTTATCGTTTCATTTTTATCGAACCATGAGAAAATAAAATTGCAAGGCATACAGTACGAACGAATAAATTTAGTTTACTTTGTTTTTACTGGCGGCTGAATCCCTGCAGGGATGATGGCAAAGAAAGGTGGATTGTCAAAATGCACTGCTTTGATCGAACAACGTTGTGTTGAAGGACTGAGTGTGCAAAACACTTAATTTTTTTTTTTTGGCTTGATTAGAGACACTTCAACACTTTCATGTCGTTCGTGTCTTAAAACACTTAATGAAAAGGCTGTTCTTGCGCCGTACTCGACGAGCTACCGATTAGAAAAGCTGGAGAAGCGCATACTATTGCTGAAAACTTATTCAAACCTTGTATTCATGAAGTCGTCCGTATCATGGTTGATAATAAAACAGTGGAATTGGTAAATTCGATTGCCATGTCTGACAACACGGTTTCTTGGCGAATTTGTTACATGGCTGAAGATGTTCAAAGCGATTGAGAACTTCAAAATTCGATATGCCGCTTGAAGAATCCACAGATGTAGCAGGACTAGCAATTCTGATGATATTTGTTCGCTATCAAGGTTCTGAATGTTTCGAAGAAGATTTGTTGCTTTGCAAACCGTTGCCAACTTTCACGTCGGGGGCTGAAATTTTCATGCTAAATAATTGATGATTATGTTACGGACAACAATATTCCATGGTAAAATTGCATTGATGTATGTATGGACGGTGCGAAAGCTAAAGTTGGAAATACTGACCAAGTCTGGAGCCGTTGCCAAGATCAAAGAAAAGATGGAAAGTTGCGGTAGTATTCATTCCATCCTTCATCGACATGCACTCGCTATCTTTGAAGGAAGTCTTGGACGAAAGTATAAAAATAATCAGCTTTATCAAGGCTCTACCGAAAAATTCAGGGTTATTCAAGACATAGTGCGAAGAAATGGTTAGCCAACTTTCCACTCTACTTCTTCATACCGAAGATCGCTGGTTATCTAGTAGAAAAACGTTGTCTCGCCTGTTTGAATTAAGAATGACTTCAGTCTTTCAATGCAAGGTAAAGGAATAATAATCTTGGATTAAAACGGCAAAATCATAATGACTATCAAGAGAAAAATCAAATTTTGGGCAGAATCACTCAAAAAGCGCAACCTGGACAGCTTTCCGGATTTAAAAAGCATTCAATCAAAAATAACCTTGAAGTTATCATCCGAAAATTTCCAAGAATTATAACAATCACAACTTTCCGTTGATAAATATATTTTTGTATTTCTTGGTGAAAACTTAAACTAACAGGCCCACGTGTCTAATAAAGTCATTTACAATTACAATGTTTTGCCGCACAATGTTTTGTTGAACAGCTTCCAGCAAAATTTTCCGAAGAAAATCATAAAATGATAAAAAGATCGAAGACTTTAAATGAGTTGAACAGCCTATTTTTGTGTTAAACAGGGTGTCGACTACCTGGAAAAACCTGGAAAATCAGGGAAAATCAGGGAATTCAATTTGCATCAGGGAAAATCAGGGAACATCAGGGAATTTTTCCACCAATCAGGGAAAAAAATTTAGTTACAGTGGATGAAGTGAATGAAATAAAAAATCATCTACCTTCGAAAGACATTGTTCTCGGATATGACACTAAGAATGCTATGAAAAAATGTCCTAAGCTCAGTGAAAAGCAAGTTCTGCAATTTCGATTCGAATGCAAAGGAATGCTGAAGGCAATTGTACTTAAGTTAATGAAGCGATCGCCATTAACTTATCCTCTGACCTAGGCCGCCTCTTGCCTTGATCCGGCAGTTATCTGCAGCGATACCAAATTGGCCAAAAAACGTTTTGAGAAGACTTTGACTATATTGACAGATACTGGACGCGTTAGTGAATCCTCGGCAGATTTAGCAGTACGGCAGTATTCCGGAGTGATTGCCAGAGGCGATAAATTTGATAATTATGACCGAACAAAGAAAGGCTGGATCATTTTTGGAGTGGAGTGCTAGCAAATGCCAAGTGTCCAGAATTCTTCAACATCGTCAAAATGATCTGCTGTCTTTCACATGGCAACACGAATGTTGAACGTGGTTTTTCAGTAAATTCCGAATGTATCTTCGAAAATATGCGTGAAGAATCAGTGGTGGCTAAACGACAAATCTATGATGCTGTTTTTTTCGCAGGAGGGATAAAATCAGTCCAAATTTCCAACAAACTTATTCAGAGAGTTCGAAATTCACATGCTCTGTATTTGGAAGACAAAGATCGCCGCAAAAAGAAAACTCTTGATTCAGATCAAACAAAGCTGATGAAGCGTCATCGAGAAGCGGAAGCAAAATCGCTTGAAGTGAAACGGGGGAAACAATTTGGAAGACGCACAGAAGAAGGCTGATAGCTTGCAAGAGAAAATTATTATGCTTAAATAATAAGAATTTCTACAAGTGGATCCAAACTGGCTGACTTATCTTAAAATGTTTAATATCACAAATAATACTTCCATTAAAATTATCGTTATAAATTAGTATTCTCGACTCAAAGCTTGCTGTGCGTTTATTTTCGGGGGAAATCTATTTTTTATAACTTTAAGTTGCTTCCTCAGGTTGTTTTTCAAACCTGGAATTTTCTGGAAAAACGACTGGAAAATCAGGGAATTTTATTACCAGATTGTGGTGATGTATGCTACGGTTTATGAAAATTGTTACCATTATGTGTTAAGGTGTATAAATTAATATAATCGTGTGGTGCGCTAATTTAGTAGCAAATTAGTTTGTTAAAAATTAATGTGTATTGTTGTGGATAAGAGTTGGAACCGTTGAAATCTATAAAATTAACAAATTAACTAACGGTGATTCAATTCTTCATTATATATTTAAAATCGAATGATTGGTTATAACTGTCATAAAACGTGACCATTCTTTGGTATATTAAAACCTAGTAATAATTTACACAAATCTATCGAACGATTAATAATTTATGTTAGATTAAGTGATTGTTGTTAATCGTGTAAATATGAAGCTATAATTGATGAAAAACGATCGTGCGTGTAGTGATATCCAGCTGGATTCCTTCATTCTCTCAACTATGTTTGGGAAACGTAGTCGGTTGTCGGATTCGCTTAATAAAAAAAAAGGACCGCGCAAGAAATAAAATAATTTGTTCACCACACAGATATGAGTCGACACCCTGGTTAAAGAAATTAGAATCATTAACATCGCAAGAATATGAATCCTTGATAGATATGAAATCCAATTCTTAGCTTCAGGAAAGATTCGTATCCAAAAAGTCGTAGGAGGAGTATTAGTGTCAACTGAAAAAATAAATTTTAAAGGATGTACGATAAAGCCAAGCTTATTTTTCTGCCGTTTGCCATAACTTATCTATGTGAGTCTGGATTTTCCACATATATCGCAACGAAGACAAAATACCGATCCCGACTAAGCGCGGAACCAGACGTCAGGCTACTGTTACATATAAGTTTTACTATACGTTAGTCATGATACTTTCGATACGATATGAGCGAATGGCAACATTATTTTTGATAAAACCCATCCCTTAACTAAGTTACATTAAGCGTACAACAGAAACCGATCTCATCCCTGATCGGAAAAAAATCGAGCAAAAACCAGCACGGTTTGACAGAATTCGAGCAGAAGACGGCAAATTCCTACAGGGACGAAAAAAGAAAAAATCCCGTCTGATAGATCCAGTTCCGGGAGAAAATTTGCTAGCATCGGACGAAAGTAGTGAGACAGCGTGCTTGCTGTCAGGAAAAAACGCGTGTGTGCCGTGAATTGGGCACAAAGAACCCTTGAGTGGAAAAAAAAAGAGCTCGCGATCCGCAAAAGAGCGTCAGAACTGGTAACGAGTGGATCCACACTGCACACATCACTTTCCTATTCCGAGGTCCACCAACGGCCGAGCAAAGACCGACGCCGATAGGGTAAGTCCCTGCTTCCAAAACGGAAAGCAAAAACTAATTGGAATCTCCTTCCATAGAGAATCCAAAAAGAAACCCTCCGCCACGCCCGGAACGATTGCCATCGGGGAAAATCCCATGCAAAAAGGGGTCTACAAAGTGAGTAGCCTCAATATTGTTAAATACCGGTCCGGAAAGGAAGTGACCAAATTGTGTTCCGCATTCGCAGGGCCCCTTTTTTCTTTATACCCCAGTGCATTTCATCACTACACGTCACATCCGGCGATTGACTTCCGGCGGAGAGAACCTCCGAAGGAAAAACATCGGCAGATAGGCCAAGGTGGTGGCCAAGATTAGCTACCAGCAGAAACGACGGTGGAATCGTCCACAGGGCGAATTGGCAGCTTCTCAGCAGGCAGTTGGCTATTCCAGTGGCAGCACAAGGGGGGCCACAAGCCACACATCATTCTCACCAGTTTCGTCTCCACTGCACCAGCAATTGCAACATTAATTAGCAATCCAGTTTGGGATTGTTCCGGTGCTTTAGCAGCACAATTTAAGGCGGTTTCGGCAGGAAAATCGCCACCTGCGGCGCCAGCTTCACGTTTTCGATCCCATCGTCGATCGAATCAATTGGGACATCGGTCCCCGAGGTGCTCGCAATCCGCTGCGTCCGCAGCAGCATCCGTCGAGGTAATTGGTGTCGTCGGTTTAAAGCAGCTCCAGCAGGAATTTTCTCACCACATCAGCATCCACTGTGCCTTTTCGGTTCGACCATCATTTCCGTGGCCCAAGTGCTACCAGTCGGTTACTACGTCAGCAGGGTTTCCCATGCCGCACTGTCAGCTATGGCAACCGTGGCCTGGTCGGTCGCACAACATCAACGGAATCGTGAACCGCGCTCAATCAAGTGGTCAGCCAGCAGCAACGACGGTGGTGGCCAGACGCATCAGCTCCAGCAGCACAAGCTGCTTTCCGGTTTGCAGCACAGCGTTTGCGTTGGCCAGCGAACGTCATCAGCAGCGCAGGCTGCTATCCATCAGTGGCATTGGCCACTTGGGCAAAACGAAGACGGCAGCAGATCCGAAACTAGCACCGAAGGCGGCGAAGGAAAGTTTGCCCACATCAGGACAGAGGATGAAGCCGAACCGTGGCCACACAGTGCGCTGCGGCGCCTTCATGGAGGATGCCGTAAGTGACAATTGATATCTGATCGCAATATGTAATAGGGGAATGTGGGGTAAAATGTTGCCTAAATTATAAATCAAACTAAAATTTAAAGTTTTGAGAATCATTTATTCGTAGCTTTGTCTACGGTAAGCGACTTCCCATAATAAATGGCGCCCAACAAAACGAACCTGTTTACTCAATAAATGTTCGTAAAATTAATGTTAGTAATCACAATTATCGTTATTTTGTTTGTGAATACGCTTATGATTCTTATGATTATTATTGTTCATTAGTAATCATTATTATTATCGCTCTTTTCTGGAATATCGTATCATTATTCGTTATATTATCGTATCGTAACACACTTTTACTGGTAATTTGATCCATTATTAAAATGAACTCTAGAATAGAGTTATTCCACCTCAGTGACGAGGAAATATCATACGAACTGGCCTTGCGCCATGTGACAAACCTAGCCCCTAGCACCAGACGTGCGAAGGTGGTTAAATTAAAGGCACTAGTCCAAGAGGACATATTAAGAGAAACCAATTACGTTAGCTCTGAATACGCGATGTCTCCGGAATCGAACATTGAAGCCTGTCAGATGGCACTTCAAGAATTAAAAAACCTTGTAGATTTGGCTATACAGAATGGCAACTCGGAGCAAATGGCTTGCGCTCGGTCGAGATTGCTACACTACCGGCAACGCTTATCGATAATACCTCCGGTCTCTTCGGTAAAGGAAGCGCGAAAGATTTTAAGCGAGCGATTTTGGTCGAGATGTTGATTTCCGAAATAAACAGTGCTGTCAATAAAGTGGTGCGCAGTGATTCGGGAAACTTAAGTGGCAGATTGAGTGAGCCTAGCAGTGAAATAGCGGAAGGCAGAGATGAAGACGACAATCCTAGCTGGGGTCAAGCGGTTCCAAATCGACGAAGAGGTGCCACAGGTCAACATAATCCAGCACGGGAGCAAGTCGAAGGGTTAGCTGGAAGGCAGCAAGTGCACGAGGACGTCCGGAGTCCAACGAATTTCAACATTGAAGCGGAAGTGGGTTTAAGGTCCGTAGACGTTATCGACGAGTTGCGTGTGGATCTTCAACATCGGCAGAGGAGGCAGCGAAATTTGGGTGGCAGCTCTCCACACTCCAGCAGAAGCTTCGGGCACGAGGAGCAGCGAATGGTGAAGGCGATTCACAACTGGCCGTTCAAGTTTCGGGGTGAAAAGGACACAACTTCACTCAACATCTTCCTCGACAGGGTCGAGACGTTTGCCAGGTCCGAAGGGCTTAGCGATCGAACTATTCTTGCTTCAGTAAAACACCTTCTGTTGGAAGACGCACTTGATTGGTACTCCAGAGCATTAGCCCAAGGACTTCTTCTTTCGTGGTCAGCTTTCAAGCGAGAAATTCGACGTGAATTCTTGCCGAGTGGATACGCACAAATACTGCGTCAAGAAGCTAGTTTCCGGTATCAAGGACCCGATGAACCCTTTGGTAAATTCTACCGAGACATCTCAACACTATTTCGGTTTATCGAGCCGCCGCTCACCGAAGAGGAAATGATGTTCATGGTGAAGAAGAACATGAACATGGAGTATGCTACCATCGTTACAGCACGGCAACCGAGAACACTGGTGGAGTTATTGGATGTATGCAGCAACTTCGATGAAACCAGGTTATTGTTAAGCAGACAGCGCAGGATTCCAATACCCCATACTGCTCTATTGGAACCGAACTTCGCTACACCGGCACCGGGTCGTGCACAAGCGACGCAGCATCAACAACAGCGTTTCAACAGGGTTCACGCAGTGGAAGCCGAGAATCAAGAACGAGTGGTAATGGAGCATCCGACTACGTCCTATCACCAGACAGAGGAGCACACGACTCCACAAGATTTCGTCGATTGGCAGGAGAAATACGAACAGTTGTACGAGCAAGTTTGTGCCATGAAGCTTCAACTGGAACGCAGACCAAATCGTTTCAATACAGGGCTACAGCAGCAAAACTCTCTACAGCGACCGGATCAGCGTCCGCAACCGCCTACAACTTCAACAGGTCAGAACAACTTTATGAATCGGCAAGGCAGTCAAGCGGAGAACTATCGAATACAACATCCGTTGCAACAGCAGGCCAAATGGGCGCCGCGGCAGCAGCAGCAACAACAGCAGCAGCCTCAACAGCAACAGCTTCAACGGCAATTCCAACAGCACTATCAACCACAGCTCCACAACCAGCAGCTTCAGCAAGCAGGCAGCAACATGTACGATCTAGATCCTGTTCAGCATACAGCGTACCGTCCAGCGCTTTGCTGGAACTGCGATGAGGAGGGGCATAGGTTTCCGGATTGCACGAAGGCACAGGCAATTCTCTTTTGCTACAGATGCGGTCGAAAAGGTTACACGTTACGCAGCTGTCGTGTTTGTAACAGCGAAGCGGAAAACGCTGCAGCGAGGAAGTGGTAGATGAAGGGCCAGATTCTTCGCAAAACATCAATCAACCTTCAATACCTCCCGATTTACAAAACATCAACTCTATTATAATTAATCCCGGACATGACAATCGTCCACACGCCGTTCTGGACATCTTAGGAAAGAAAATCACAGCTTTGTTGGACAGTGGTGCGAACTGTTCTTTGTTAGGTGGCAGTAAAGCACAGATTGTAGAAGAGCTTGGACTGCGAAAAGAAGCACTGAATGGTGGGATCAAGACAGCGGATGGAACTCCACATAAAATCAATCACTTCACACGTCTACCGATATCATATAACAATCGAAATGAAATATTACCAGTCCTTCTGGTGCCAAGTCTGCCTGACTGCGCCATCATGGGCATGAACTTTTGGCAAACGTTCGGAGTCAAAGCAGTATGCTGTTCAATGATTACTGAGCAAGAATTTGAAGCAGAGCCGATGAAGGAACTATCGGTAGAACAACGCCAGATACTGAACAAGACAATTAAGCTATTCCCGAAAGCCGAGGAGGGGAAATTGGGAAGAACGGAGCTTTATGAACACCGTATAGATGTGGGCAACGCCACGCCACGGAAGCAGCGATATTATCCAATGTCTCAATATGTCCTGGAGGAGGTTAACCGTGAAGTAGACAGGATGATCTCGTTGGATGTGATCGAGGAGGCAGTTTTTTCGCCATGGAACAACCCTCTTGTGGCAGTCAAAAAGAAAAACGGAAGTTACCGCGTCTGCTTAGATGCAAGGCATCTAAATTCCATCATGGTTAACGAGGGCTACCCTATCCCACAGATTTCTTCGATTATCAACAATCTAGGAGGCTGTTCATTCATATCGTCGATAGATCTAAAAGATGCTTTTTGGCAAATGCCGCTTCACAAGGAATCGAGGCCTCTGACGGCATTTACTGTACCTTCCCGAGGGCACTTTCAATTCAAGGTGGTCCCTTTTGGGCTCTGCACAGCCAGCCAAGGTCTTGCGAGGATTATGACTCACTTGTTCGCGGACATGGAGCCGTACGTCTTCCATTATTTAGACGACATCATCATATGCTCCAAATCATTTGAGGAACACATCTCAGTCCTTAAGGAAGTCGCAGCCAGACTACATCGTGCAAAGCTTACTATTTCGGCCGAGAAGTCCAAGTTTTGTCGTCAGCAGATCAAGTATCTCGGTTACATTCTCAGCGAAGGAGGCTGGAAAGTGGATGACGAGAAAGTAGAGTGTATTGTCAAATTCCCCGTACCTACAACCAGGAAGGAAGTCCAACGGTTTCTGGGAATGTGTGGGTGGTACCGTCGTTTCATCGCCGATTTCTCCCGTATTGCCGCTCCCATCACCGAGCTTGCGAAAACCAAAACGAAGTTTCATTGGACAACAGCAGCCGAGGAAGCTTTTCTCAAACTTAAGTCGGCCCTTGTAACAGCTCCAGTCCTAGCCATGCCAGACTATATGAAGCCATTTTCTATATCTTGCGATGCCAGCGATATGGCAATTGGAGCCGTGCTGACGCAGATAACCGACGGAGACGAACACCCAATCTGCTACTTTTCACAAAAACTCTCTTCTTCGGAAAGAAAATACACCGTAACTGAGAAGGAATGCCTGGCCGTAATACGAGCGATTGAAAAGTTCCGTGGCTACGTCGAAGGAGTACGATTTGTGGTCTACTGTGACCATTCCGCCCTCAGCTACTTGAAAACTTTGAAGAATCCAACGGCTCTGATGAGCAGGTGGTTGTTGAGGCTCAACGCGTTCGATTTTGAGATACGATACAGGAAAGGCAGCTGTAATATCGTTCCAGACGCACTGTCCAGGATAGTTTGTTCATTGGTCTTCTCAATCACGCAGGTACACGATCCGTGGTACAAAAACCTTCTCAAGCAGGTGAAGAATCAAGGCGGAAAATATCCGGACTTCCGAATAGCAAACGAAGAACTCTACAAGAATTGCCAGGTCAAAGACGAGACGGGGGTCATCAGTCATCGATGGAAGAAGATCGTTCCAGAGGAAGAACGAGCAGAATTGATTCGTCGTTTTCACGATTCGCCCTCAGCCGCGCACTTAGGTTTCTACAAAACATGGCACAAACTTCAACTACACTATTACTGGCCGAAGATGCAGGACATGGTCGCTCGATACGTAAAGGCTTGCGCAACGTGCAAAGCCAGCAAAGCTCCCAACAAGCAAATGATGCCGCAGATGGGGAAGCTCAAGCCAGCAAAGGTGCCGTGGGAGTTAATATCCATCGACTTCGTCGGACCACTCACCAGATCCAAGAAGGGCAACACAGTTCTTTTGGTCATCGTCGACTGGATTACCAAATACGTCATTGCCCACCCGATGCGAGCAGCCGATTCAACTAAGATGGTCGAGTTTCTCGAGGAAAAGGTTTTCCTGAAATTCTCCAGGCCGAGGATAGTACTGTCAGATAACGGGAAACAGTTCGAGTCACAAGTCTTTCGAGCGCTGCTTAGCCGTCACAATATCATCCATATGAAGACTGCATTCTACGCACCGCAGGTCAACAACGCCGAGCGGGTGAACAGAGTTCTCATTACATGTATTCGTTCTTTGCTGGAAGAAGATCACCGCGAATGGGACAAGAATCTGGCAGCCATTACCGCCGCTATTAACAGTGCGAAGCACGAATCCACCGGGGTCAGTCCACACTTCGCCAACTTCGGTCGGGAACTTTTGCTGCACACGGACCTCTACACTCAGCAAGACTTAAACGTGTCAGATGATCCAAAGGTCGCGCAGGAGATGAGGTTGTCCACGATCAAAAGGATTCACAAGTTCATTCAACAGCGAATCAAGAAGAACCATGAGAGAACGAAGGAACGCTACGATCTACGGAAGCGCACTGTCTCATTCCAACCGGGCGAGCTAGTATGGCGTCGTTCGTTTGTACTATCGTCGAAGGCGGACCATATAAACAAGAAGCTGGATCCGAAGTTCATCGCGGCCATCGTGAAGGAGAAACTGGGAGCGAATTTGTATGTGTTAGAAGATGTCGTCACAGGAAAGCGTGGGCGCTACCATGCGAAGGACATCAAACCTGATTAATTATTCAAGCTATGTAAGCAACAACGCTGACCACAAGCTCACTCGGAGCACAAAACACGAAATGGAGAAGGCTGTAGGACCAACAACATCATTTTTGAAACCTCGCCCCCAACAACTCGGAGTAAATTATGCAGAACTCTTCCATTCGAACAACTCAATGAAGCACAGCTGATGCTTATTCGTCGCTAGGACACCGACGAACACAACGAAGTAGGCGTTTATGAAGGAGACAACGGCCTTGCGCGGGACCAGCGTCGGCTGAATGGACTCTGAGAACTCTGCCAGGAAGTTCGTCAGAATTTGGAGAGGGCTAGCAACCTTGCGTGGGATTGCCGCCACTCATTGTCCAGAATGCAATCCTGTCATCTTGAGCAGCGTAGCAGCGCTGGGGATAGTAGCACTGGTGAGCCACCGTAGCCAGGCGCTACACACCATCGCAGAGAACCCATCCAGGTTCGGGATATTGGAATGTTCGGAAAGTCAAGTACAGCAGCTCCAAACACCACGTCGCTGCAATTGAAAGGATTGTCAGGACATCAAGAAGAGAATTCAGCACCATAGAATACAGTTATGCGAAGAAGTTGTGAGGAGTAGACATCATGACGGCCGCTACTACCATATCGACTCTCTCTCGCTAACTGTCAAAAGCCACACGCCAATAATCCAGCTATGATCGCTACCCAAGGTAGTCAACAAGAGCCTCTCGAGGTCAAAACACGCCAGTCGTTACTACCACAAACAGGAGATCATCCACCAACCCTATCAATCTCCAAATCAATACAAGACCTTTAGCTATGACCACAGCCAAAGCCTGTCGACCAAGCGCAACAGCGCAGGAAACACCGTTAGGCCGATCGGGAAAAATCGTGCATCTGGAAAACGCAGTGAGCAATATCTCTTATCTACCTCCTCGTGAGTACAGTAAAAGTCTAGCTACGTCCACTACCCAAGGTAGTCAACAAAATCCTCGTCGATGCAAAAACACGTCTATCGTCACCACCACCACCATCTGCCATGCTCGACGACTCCGGAAGAAAGCGCCATCTGAGGGAGCTCATTCGCAGCAGCAGCAACATCCGATTTTGTCCCACAAACACGAACACTGCTTAACAAGCACAGTATCAACAGGACAACGCCCAGTGTTGCTTTAAAGAGGTTGCAAGATTCCTTTTGACTTTCTCCTAGTCCGGAGGACCATAATTCGACCAAGCATCCTGGATGAAAGAAGAACCGAATAGTGACATCTATAAACAATCCCGATTACGACAACCCGATTAAGACTACCCGATTGAGACAACCTTCAACCAACCATGAACTCCCGATCAAGACTATCCGATCAAGTCCACCTGATCAAGACTACCCGATCAAAACCACCCGATCAAGACTACCCGATGAAGACTACCTACAACCAACCAAGACGACCCGATCAAGACTATTTTCAACTTACCACAACAACCGGTTAAGACGTCCCGATTAAGACTCCCGATCAAGAAATTGGTCGTCAAACCAAAAAGCAATCTCCCAACTTCCTCCATTATAGTAAGAAGACCTACTACGGTCAAAGCCATTAACACGCAATAGAACATCGTTTGAATAAGTGCCGACAGTACCACTGTCTCTAGAAATGCGAACTCGCATGAAATTCGTATGTTAAGGATCACGAACAGTTGTCAAAGGGGGTTGCCAAGACAATTCAAAAGGAACGCGATCTGGAGGCGCGGTAAAACCTCAATCTTGGGCTCTTCGTAACTTAGAGGACTAAATCCCTCTTTTCCCTAGACTTCTGTTGCTTCGTTTTAACCAGTATACCAGTACCGCCTAGTTTTGTTTTGTTAAGTCCTACTCGTAAGATCACAGTCATTCTTCATTACAATGGCTATTAGATCTAGGATATTTGTAAGCTGCTATAGTGGGAGTAAGATTGTTGAAATTCGAATTCGATGGAAATCTTTACCTGATCTGCTGGTGCCTACCGACACAATCTGCCATGATTCGATGGCTTAGAGTTGTTTTGTATTTGGATATTTGCCAAGATTAGTTGGTTTTGAGTACCGTTTGTATTGAGTTTGTTTATTGAGCTGTAGACACCTATCTAGAAGGTGTATTGCTTCCGAGATTGAATCGGAAAGAAGTCGTTTAACTCCATCGAATTTTTGTGGCAGGTTTTGAAATTTTCATGGATCCTTGCCATGATCCATGAAAATTTCTGCCAAAGCAGCAATGTTGTGTTACATATAAGTTTTACTATACGTTAGTCATGATACTTTCGATACGATATGAGCGAATGGCAACATTATTTTTGATAAAACCCATCCCTTAACTAAGTTACATTAAGCGTACAACAGAAACCGATCTCATCCCTGATCGGAAAAAAATCGAGCAAAAACCAGCACGGTTTGACAGAATTCGAGCAGAAGACGGCAAATTCCTACAGGGACGAAAAAAGAAAAAATCCCGTCTGACAGATCCAGTTCCGGGAGAAAATTTGCTAGCATCGGACGAAAGTAGTGAGACAGTGTGCTTGCTGTCAGGAAAAAACGCGTGTGTGCCGTGAATTGGGCACAAAGAACCCTCGAGTGGAAAAAAAAGAGCTCGCGATCCGCAAAAGAGCGTCAGAACTGGTAACGAGTGGATCCACACTGCACACATCACTTTCCTATTCCGAGGTCCACCAACGGCCGAGCAAAGACCGACGCCGATAGGGTAAGTCCCTGCTTCCAAAACGGAAAGCAAAAACTAATTGGAATCTCCTTCCATAGAGAATCCAAAAAGAAACCCTCCGCCACGCCCGGAACGATTGCCATCGGGGAAAATCCCATGCAAAAAGGGGTCTACAAAGTGAGTAGCCTCAATATTGTTAAATACCGGTCCGGAAAGGAAGTGACCAAATTGTGTTCCGCATTCGCAGGGCCCCTTTTTTCTTTATACCCCAGTGCATTTCATCACTACACGTCACATCCGGCGATTGACTTCCGGCGGAGAGAACCTCCGAAGGAAAAACATCGGCAGATAGGCCAAGGTGGTGGCCAAGATTAGCTACCAGCAGAAACGACGGTGGAATCGTCCACAGGGCGAATTGGCAGCTTCTCAGCAGGCAGTTGGCTATTCCAGTGGCAGCACAAGGGGGGCCACAAGCCACACATCATTCTCACCAGTTTCGTCTCCACTGCACCAGCAATTGCAACATTAATTAGCAATCCAGTTTGGGATTGTTCCGGTGCTTTAGCAGCACAATTTAAGGCGGTTTCGGCAGGAAAATCGCCACCTGCGGCGCCAGCTTCACGTTTTCGATCCCATCGTCGATCGAATCAATTGGGACATCGGTCCCCGAGGTGCTCGCAATCCGCTGCGTCCGCAGCAGCATCCGTCGAGGTAATTGGTGTCGTCGGTTTAAAGCAGCTCCAGCAGGAATTTTCTCACCACATCAGCATCCACTGTGCCTTTTCGGTTCGACCATCATTTCCGTGGCCCAAGTGCTACCAGTCGGTTACTACGTCAGCAGGGTTTCCCATGCCGCACTGTCAGCTATGGCAACCGTGGCCTGGTCGGTCGCACAACATCAACGGAATCGTGAACCGCGCTCAATCAAGTGGTCAGCCAGCAGCAACGACGGTGGTGGCCAGACGCATCAGCTCCAGCAGCACAAGCTGCTTTCCGGTTTGCAGCACAGCGTTTGCGTTGGCCAGCGAACGTCATCAGCAGCGCAGGCTGCTATCCATCAGTGGCATTGGCCACTTGGGCAAAACGAAGACGACAGCAGATCCGAAACCAACACCGAAGGCGGCGAAGAAAAGTTTTCTCACATCAGGACAGAGGATGAAGCCGAACCGTGGCCACACAGTGCGCTGCAGCGCCTTCATGGAGGATGCCGTAAGTGACAATTGATATCTGATCGCAATATGTAATAGGGGAATGTGGGGTAAAATGTTGCCTAAATTATAAATCAAACTAAAATTTAAAGTTTTTGAGAATCATTTATTCGTAGC